>NC_092575.1:22054840-22312340 GCF_037975245.1 Apostichopus japonicus | reverse complement strand
TAAACTTTGTTGACCGCTTCTGGTAAACGACCAACTTGTGGAAGATACTGAACTACTTTATGCTTTCCTTCAAAAGTTTTGTGGAATCTGTAAACAAGTCTGTGAAATTGTTGAACAGAACATTTATTTTCAGTTGTGCTGTGTACAGTATTGTGACAAAGTTGAATCGCCCTCCTATTACAATGCATACTGTTCATTTTACAGCATTCACAAGACCTCAAATTAGATCTCTGAGTTATACTCTACATGTGCTTTGTTTGCAATGTTAGCATTTCTGACATGGCGCCCTCTATTAAGAGGTGCTACAACAACTCTCCTTATAGGAACTTATAGACTGCCCTCTATTTATTTCTCAGTTTTTACCCTAGATTTGCACATCAACATGGAAGAGTGTTGTCAAGGTTTCAAATTTAATCAAATCCATCAGTTATTTCTGAGCAGCATTATAACTTAATCAACTGCTTTCCACATCTTCCTGATGTTAGAACAAATTTTGATAATTCAATGCCCAAAAAAATGTTGAAATCTATGTACATCTTAGTTATACCGAGAATTACCCTGTATCTTAGGGGGTTGGCTACCTAGAGGTAAAAGACACTGAGCTGAGATCGTTAAGTTACAAATTTTATTCAGGTAAAATCTGCCCGAGGGTGGCAGTCTTTCTCTCATTCTTGGATGGTCTCTGCAAGACAATTCTATTAAATATGTGTGTGTTGCAAGTATATACTGTAGTTTTTAATCCAGTATTGCTGCTGTTGCTGCAATCCTTGAGAGAGAAAATTCCCTTTTGGCACATCTTATCAAACCTTATCTTGCGAAAAGACAAATACTGGCAACTTAACAAGTATTTATTTTTCCCAATGTGTGAGATCAGATGAAAAGAGAAGAATTTTCTTTTCCATATATGTTATCATGTCAAAATTTTGGTGCAGTGAATTTCAGAGGCTCATTATAAATGCATGTTATGTTTGCAATTTTGCATAAATATATTGGAAAATTAAACTTTTCATAATAATTACTATTACAATAGTAAAATGTTTTGGATGATTTCATCTAACTTCTTCCTTTGGTTTATTAATAAGCAAGTGGATATAAATTATACCCTTTTGTTCCAAAATTATGTAAGCAATAACATAAACAATGAGTGTAATAATGCTCCACTTGCCATCTGTAGTTGTTCAAGTACAAACTTGTGAAGTCTTTCTTACTTTTTGCAAAACAAAATGTACAATGTACTGGAATCATGCATCACTTTGGCTGTAAAACAAATAATATGAACATTTTGTGCAAATATTTTAATATTTATGCAAAGTTGGTAAACAGTCCTCAGTACTACAATTGTTATATAATCGTTTTTAGCTGACAGTAGACAATACTTCATATTTCTCTGATATATAATGCTCTATTTGGCTTACAAAGTTTGTTACCTGTTAGTGCATGGTTTTTCCACAGAGTAATAGCACTACAGAGTAAATAAAGTCTCTCTGAGCAAAACCCTTTGGTAAAGACATGCTTCCAAATACACCTTTAACAAAGAAGGATCTTAGTTATTCTACTATGATTCCTGCAAAATATGAAGGTAATAGTAAAGAAAAAAATAAAAGTGCTGTAAGCATGATTTTGAGCTCATAAAGGGAGAGGGGGAAGGGGTGGTGGTCGGACAAACTTGTCTAAAATACAATTCCCAAATGTTCACCTATTGAAAGTTGTACTGCAATGTAATCCCATCTGATATTCAAATTACACGTAGTCAGAATTGGGCTTTCCCTGACATTTTCAGGGAGGGTGCGTCCGACTACCTCTCAGCCCCTCTCTGCCTGCCTATCAGCCCAGCTCCTCTCTGCCTACCTCTCAGCCACTCTCTGCCTGCCTCTGCTCAGTATGTCCGTTCCATTTCAGGATATGTCCAACCTCTCAGCTCCTTTCAGTCCTTGCCATGACCAAGTAAAACATGTCAGACTGAAGAAAGAATTCTCCATTGTCTGGTGTTTTCTTTCGACAAACAGAATTTAGCACCTCTCAAGTGAGATTTCACAATAAACAAAAATGTAACGAGCACAAAGGAAACTGTGTCAACACATTTTGAGAAACATGCCCGCAGGGGTGACAATTTCGGTGTGTTATGTATCTCTCAATCATTGGTCGCAAAGAACGGCGCACCACTTTTGCCATCAGATATGTAGGTGGCTTTGGAAGATTATGGAGACTATAATCCAGTCCCAAGGAAATGCCAGAACGGTTGAGAAGCTGTCAGGCTCATGCAGACAATCTAAAATCTTGTTCAAAGGACAAATAGGACACATTTTCATTTATGTAGTTTGATCGATATACTACTGTCAAATGCTGGTAGACTTTGGATAGAAAAGTTGGATGTAATTCTAGAAGCCTTCATGTGCATGTCATGCGTCATTGTGGAATAAAAAAGTCTGCCGTTTTATATTGACCAACATAAGTATGATATTAATTATTTGGTATCGCTACGAAATAAAGACAAAATATAGGGGGGGGGGGGAAGAATTGCCTTAAAATGATTCTATGCATATTTTGCAAAGTTACATATTATAAGGATATATGTAAAGGAAAATTCAAAATTTCAAGGTGAGTGTGAAAGAGTTTTCTTGATTCTTGATACATCAGTGGTAGAAAACAAAGAGAATTTCAAATCTTTTTGTCTCATCTGGATGTCTTAATCGTCACATCAAAGTTATCATTATTGGATAATCTTTAGTTTCAGAGTCCTAACCTGACCATGCTAGCAGTTATTTTCTAGCCTATTGGTTGAGTGAATACTTAAAACGGTCATTTAAGTAGGCTATGAATTGAAGTGGTCTCCAAAATCTCAGGTGTTGGAATGTGACCCTCAGTCAGCTGTCATCCCTGGGATATGAAATTACTTTCATAAAAGTTGGTAAGCACCATATTTACCTGACAAGCCACACTTCCACTGACCTGGTTGGACACTTCTTATTGCTCACTTTGTTGAGTTACCCTAGAAGCTGGTACAACACACTGTAGAGTGTCTAGTAGTTCAAGGCAAATCTGTGTCCAAGGCAAATCTGTGTCATGTCAGGGGGTTTTAGAATGTGATATCAAAAATATGTAGGAATGATATATTGGAGAATTCTGTAATGGATGGTATCCAATCTTCAAGATGGTGCTTGTTAAAGCTGGTATTGGTTTTCTAAATATTGGGTGATACATATTTTTATACCCTGCAATACAGATTAATTTACTCAATTGTCTATTAGGTCTTTAAAATACTTCCCCTCTTCATCCCCTTTCTGGCCTCTCATTCAGTTTAGAGAAAACTGGCAAGGATACATTTAAGCACGACCCCTCACTCCCTCCCTCTTTAATAAGTATTATCCCATGTGAACCTCCCTCCCCTCTAGTACACCTCCCCCCTCGTACACCTCCCAGGCCCTCCATGTGTAGTAACTTTGGAAGATTCTTTTATATGAAGAGACTTTAAAAATAATGAAGTCAAACTTGCTGAATTTGCCAAGATGGTCACAGTGCTTTTCAAACTACTTTAGAGCATATCTTTGGCCGTTCAGTCAAGACCCTGTCTCAGCTACTAATCAATTATACTCTGTCTCATTCTGCTGAGTAGAGTGCTATATCAGTCGTATTTTTTAATGGGATTTTCATCTGTTCGAATCTAACAGTTGTTGTTCATCATCTTGTCTGAGCTTCATAGTTTTCAATTCCTTTTCAATTTTGATTTGGGAGGGGGGAGGGGCAGGTCTTTGTTCCCACTTGTGCCCGTTGTTAAAGGGCTATTCAGGGGTATTATATATCAGCTGCATGAATTGGCACAGCAGTTTCCTGCCCCTTCTCTGTTAATTTAAGTGTGATATCTACAAGAATAATGCACATGTACACAAACTTGCTAGCAATGCCTATGCTATCTACCCTCTAATAGCTTTACCTTATAATAAAACAAGACAGCCAAAAACTAAAGGTCAAAAAACAGTGGAAAAGTCTTTTATTAGTAGTGAGAAATCTCTGCTTGTTAAGTTCAAGAGTTAACTTTCCCTAACTGTTACATTCTGCGTTTGAAAAAAAAACTTTTTACTTTTTGACTCGATCCCGTTTTAGGCGTTTTTTTCCCTCCGCTCATTTGAATTGCAAAGCAAAAGTAACTGCAAACACTTGAGGGCATTTTCTCGCAACAAGCTTTTATCGTTAATTATGACTAATTGGAAGTTTGTCTTTCTTCAGATGCATGTTGGGACCACGGATGAAATACACTCATTAATTAGATTTACCCTGTTATGGCCCAATTTATGTCAAATCTTTTCGTTGATATGTGATATGTCTGAAAGCCTCCCTGGGAAAATTGAAGTTTAAACATTTTCTGAATGACAGTAGTGCCTTAAAGGTAGCATGGTACTGGCACTACTCTTAAACTTTTAACACAATGAGAGAGACGAAGCAGTAAACATGTTGAAGCTTTGGTTGAACAACTGCTAGAAATCTAGCAGGTCAGTTACCTTTTAAAATAGCAACTGTTTATTAAGACTCATTTTAAGGGTTTGTCAAAACTTTGTGATATTCCTAGTGTCCCTGTATCGTGCATTTATAATCGAGTCTGTTTTACCATTTTATTTGATACATTGTTTTTTATTTTAAATCAAGTTTTCCCAACTCTATAATGAAGTATCTGTTGTGCTCAATGTTAAATTCTCTTTTCTTATTACTGTATGACAAAAGATACAAGCAATACTCAGATATTGACTGTCTGAGTGACAGTGTGACAGTCAAACACGAAAACTGTCACGATATTTCTGGACACCATAATTTATGTAAAGACCTAATATACAGAAAGATAAGGAGTGCTTTAAATGAATACCCACCCCCGTAACTTCTCATCCCCATACTTTTTTATTCCCCCCCCTTGCTGTAAATATGTAATTATTAAAATGTAGGGGTGGTAAAAGTTTGCTGATAATACAGTGCAAAACCTATCTAGTTTTGTATTAGAATGTGCTTAGTTGATTTAAACAATATGGTAGCATATTTGATTATAGCTATTATTAATTGTTATCAGTTTAAACTTGATGAGGGTGGTTAAGGGAGGTGGGGGGGGGGGGGGGAGGGAGAGAAGGAAACAGAAATATTTGGTACATATCACTCTGCTTTGTTAAAGTCGGTTATGTTTTGCTATTTGCGTTGCGCATTTGTATCTGTCAGTGATCATTTGATGACGACGACGATAGAGGAGGATAGGTCGCTATGCTTTTTGTCCATGATGGAAATCCTCAGAGCAGTATGGATAAACTTTACTGTGATTACACCTCCAGTGACCTTTTCAGAAATACCTTTTGAGGTAATATTTTAGTTACCTGTTGGGTTCAGTTGCATTAACTGTTCAAGTTGTAACCAATATTTTACTGTTTACATGTAATTTACTTCACTCCTCCCTTACCTGTCTCTCCCTCAACATCCTGCACTTTCATATCTACCTAAACTACACTATCAGAACATTTTAGCACTGCGCCCTCACTATCCAGGCCACTGCCCCCCACCTACAGTACTCTTCCTTCCAAATCTACCATTCAGAAGTCAACTCAGCGATTTTTCTCGGTGGATTATTTCCGTGTACATTCCAAACTATTGGTAAATCGTACGATCCCATAGTCCATAGTCAGTACCCATACGTAGCCAGTGCTACTACTGTACTAATAGTTTCAATAGACGTTTACAAAAAAGAAAGAAAGCCTTGATATACCACTATACAGTCATTCTGACCTTTTGTTCATGAATGATATTCCAATAGTTTAAGTTATTCTGATACAAGAATTAAAAATACAATCTTCTCTGACCATAATTCGAAGTTTTCTCCAATTTACACATCTATATATAAAGTACCGAAGTTTTCTCCAATTTACACATCTATATATAAAGTACAAACCTATGATCATAATTTTCCAAAATTACATCATATCTCATCCATATTAGTTTCTGCTTTTTTTTGTTACCCTCAGGCAATGACTAAAAACTCACTGACTCGTGTTGCACTTACCAAAATATGATGTCGAAGTTGAATTAGTTTAAAATATAAATAAAGATAAGAAAAAGATAGATCCGTGTATGCAGGCAAATAACTACTTGTTCTAAGTAGTCGTTTGTTGTGTATGTACTTAAAATGAAATCATCCTGCTTTTCCAGAAAATTTGAATATATATATTGTGAAGGTGAGTGCACTCTCTACTGTCTGTGACACAAACCTGTATTGTAATATCGTAGACGTATGAGGCAATGAGTAATTTGTTCATATAGGTTCTCTTATGAGTGCTAAGCAAAGTGAAAAATGACAGAAAAGGGAGAAAATACATAATTTATTAGGTTTATTGAAGCAGCCAAGTCAAGTGTACTATTGCATTGTAAGATATGCTGGCTAAATATTTTTATTTTAAAAATGTTGAATATCGAAAGAGCAGGGTGGATCTTGGGATCGGCCTTGCCTTTTTGTGAATCAAGACATCGAATCTTAAGTCCCGCTTTTGGCGAACCTTTTTAAAACGAAACTATGTGGAAACTCAGCCTTTGCATATATTATCATTCTAAGGTTTTTTAAAAATTTAATTATGATAATTTTTTTGAATATCATACTGGTGAACTTGTATGGCAGTTGTAGCTGCTTTGTCTTTAGTTGATAAAGGGATGCTTGCTAGTAGTACTGTTCATAGAAATATTCAATTGTTACAATGGAAGGAATGGGGGGGGGGAGTCATAAGACAAAAGATTCCATTAATGAGGTAATTTTGACAAGAATAGGAATCTGCCCACATGTCGTTGTCCCCTACCAAACCGTCTTAGCCGTCGACAAAGAACAAAGGAAATCTGGCATTTTCTCTGCATTGTCGAATCTTTATGATTTTTCGTTTTTGTTAGACCGTCAGTACTTCTTGTGTACATATTATTTAATTCAATGACACACCTGGCTGTGTTTTTTTTTTATTCCCTGTCCCTTTTTGTTCTTTGTGTTCCCTTTTGTCAAAATGCAGTTCCTCTTTTTCAAACCGGATAAAGCATGAAGCACTCGGTACAGTTGATCGTCGGACTAGATGTGAATGATAAGCGACTTCACTTTAAAATAGTCAAACACCACGCGGAGTGGCTTTGTTCATCGATTTTTTTTTCCACGTGGCACTTCTCGATAGTGTTTGCAATCGCGTCGAGATATCGAGCTGTGCTTATAAATGTCTCAAAATATTATGACGATTTTATTTCCATTTGAGGAAGAAAGGGAAAAATTTGTGTACTGTGTGTGTCATCTATTGAACATGAATATGATGAAGGCTATAACCTCTGAATAACTAACAATAAAACAAACTTTTCTAGATATTAAATTCATCGTGAGTCATATTCACTCCCTCAATTCTTCCATTGTTTTGAATGAAAACGCCTAAGAATTATGAATTGAATAGGGCGGGTAGCAGAAGTGATATATTAGGTCTCATTTGATCATGGTTTCTACAGGTCAGAAAATGAAGAAACTGCAGCAGAAGCGTGACCAACTGTTAGGGCCTACTTTATGGCTGATGTGATATGCTAGATTCCTGTGATTTGATAGAGTGCTGTCTTACAATTGAGACATAAATTTGTAATTTGGTCCCTTACTTTACAAAATATTTGTTCTCAACATAAATAATTTTAAAGTTGTGCAAAAATTTGGACATTTTCCAGATTTTCTTCATCTGAACAAAAAGGATAATTTTGCAAAAAATATTGTAGATGAAATTTAATACTAATTAAGTGATTTTTTTTCAAATTGATTGGTTGAACTGATAATGAAATGTCGTACAATTGTGAACATGCAACAGACTGAAGAAGTGAAGTTGACTCTACTGCTTAGGTTCTTGTCTACTCAGAACAACAACACTTCTCTTATCAACAACAGCAAAATGCAACATTGCACAACAACAGCACCTTAGTGTCAACATCTGTATCGTGTCCAGAGCCAAATGATCTAATATCTCCCCTTCCCTCTCCCCCTTTCCCTCCTTTGACCAGCCACTGCCACTCTGATTTCCTCCCCCTTTTAAGATTTTCAACTCTGTGTCGTTTTCATATTAGAAAGTACGTACAGTGTAATTGTCTTATAGCCGATGTCTGTGACCGCAAGTATTAAGTATGTAGCATCATGCTGATTCTAGCTGACATGTTACACATTCACCAATTTGAAATGGTAACAACAAGACCCCTAATGTTTTGTCCTGTAACCCAATATTACCTTAAATGTTTATGTCTCCTTAGCCCATTATGAAATAAGATGTTGGCCCTTATATAGCTGCCCATGGTGAATCTTATAAACTCTTTCAGGGTTTTAAATTAGTTTTTCCCATATATCCTTTTTTTCCCCCATTTAAATATTGTCCAATAAAATTGTCTTCTTATAGGAATTTTTTGGAAGAATAGGAAAAAAGTAGAGATAAGATCTTCTAATGTATTAGGTTTTTTCTTTTTTTTGAAATAAAGTTACAGCATTTTTGGAGGGAATTATGACCACCTGTGGGATGGATATTAAACTTTAATAAATGATTCAGATTGACAGTGAATGGCTATGTATAAATGGTATGTGAATATAATATATAGGAGCTTATGATGTGTAAGTATAGGCAATGTAGTACATACATGTGTGCACAAATTGTCTGCACCTATTGCACACAGTTAGCCTCAATCGAGGCTCCAGGTGATATCTGTGCTAGCAATAATTTTGTCTTTAAAGTTAGTGTAACATTAAAGGGATTTATATAAGCATGATTTATTTTGGTACAAAACTGCTATACAACTTGCTCGTTCAATTGCCGGTAGCATTTTTTGCTATAGATGCAGATAACAGGTAAATTATATTCTTAGGTGAAACCTGTACTCTTACAAAATGCATTGCATTACCAGCCTCACAGAAAGTAAAGTGAAGTCATGGCTGTTTGTAGACAACTAAATGAACAGACAAATAAGAAAATGTGCAGATCATATTTCCTCTGCAGAAGATTTAAAATATCCTTTGTCTGCACTCAGAGACCGTATTATGATCACTTGCAGTTTAACATCACATCTAACTTACTTGTCTCCCCATGACTAGGGCATTCTCGCAATGCCATGTGTATGGTGACCTGTTAACTGCTACACTGTCCATCACCAGTGGCCAACCACTTTTGGTCTATAGCACTTCCTGCTCAATTACCATCCAAAGCATGCACTGGCAGGCAGACTCATATTAAAATGGTCTCAAACTTTTTGCCTGAATTCGCTTTTAGATATTCAACCTTTTTTAATCTTTAAAGTAATGTACTGTTAGAAGTATTGACATTCCGGTGCGTTCATGTGACAGTCGTACCTGTAAAGTGTTTGGGATGTTCCCTCATAGATCTGCGACAAAGCAATTCTCTTCTGTCTGTAATAAAGTGTCATAAAGTGCTAACTTTTGACATATTTTTGGTAAGGAAACTATATTTTGTCCTTGTTTTCTCCCTGTAGTTTGCCTTTTATTTTGTGTGTGTTCCATTTCTTCAAAAATGCTTCGGGCATTGGCCTCCCATTCTCTCTTGTTCACTCTGTGGTACTCAAAATACATCTCGGTCCTATTATTGGTCCATTGAGAATATTAAGGTACATATATACACATATGTATAGGCACATATCAGCCATTGCAATGATACCAGATAACATCTCCCTGTCTCGAAGAATGGCCTGGACTGTTGTAGAATTCATTATCACAGATTCTAACAACATCATCATGGACAGGTATGAATATGTAGACAAAATTAAAACTTCAAGGATAAAATTGACTTTTCAGATGATTTCATCCCTAAAATATTACAATGGAAATAGAACAGCAGAAAAAAGCGCTGAAACATTATATTGGAAAGTCGACCACAAATTTGATGCCTTTTTATTTCCAACACTTCCAGTGAAAGCATGCACGTGCATTTGAATTAACATATGAATATTGGCTTACATTTTCTACTTCCAATTTTTAGCCAATATTTGTTTCCAGTATCACAATTCCCTTTAGAAATGGGTCGGACATATATTTCTGTCATTGCTTCGCTGTCATATCAGTTAAGTTTTGTCTCTTGTTGACGGATTCTGTATCTCCATTAGACAGAGATGGAGGGGCTTTTTGTTGAATAAGTCTGTATCATTTGTTTAGTGTTGATAGACATGTACATACTCACTACATGTTTTTACATCTTGGCTAGCTATATCTACCAACAATAGACTCCGTTCTTCCCCAGAAAGACCCCCTCTACTAACATTTTTGTGTTTGATATCATATACTCACAGGATCTGTCCCTGCCAATTTAAGTCAGTGTCTCTCGGTTGAATACATATATATAAAGAACAATTCATTACTTCTGCCAGTGTGTTGGATAAAAATATAGCCTGAACTTTTTGATTGGTTTTGTTTATTTTACAGTATTGAGTGTTGTTCAGTAAATCGTGGAAAGACGATCGTTTTGTGAATGAATATAGAACCTTTGCAGTCGCTATACATTTCACATGAGTGGTATTACACTTGATTTATGCATCAAGGGAATTGGCAAAGAGATATTCCAAATATAATATGGATCAAGATTTGATAAGTTTGGGGGGGGGGGAGAGGGGGAGGGGGATTGTTCTTGAAGAAGATCAAGAATTTAAAATTGGTGTTGAAAGGTTTCCTGGGTGTCATGAACGGCAAAGCACCACTACCTATGTGAATGTGGTGCTTAAGCCAGCGGTCTGCAAGCTATTAGACCAACATATGACCCAGGAGTATCCATGATGACTGAACTATGACCCAACAGATCACAACCCCAACCCCTCCAGATAGAGGTTCAGAATGCAGAATTCAGGTTAGCTTGGATTGTATGGATGTGGCAAGTTTAGAAAACGGTATGTAGATTAATATTCTGATATCTGGAAAAATTCTGCGCCCCAGCAATTTTTTTCCCTTGCTGAACGAAAGCAGAAGGTAGCTAGCTATGCGATGGTGATGGTGTGTGTGTTTGTGTATGTATGTGTCACTTGCTTGTAAACGTTCTAACTTCAGGATAACTGGGGTACATTTCATATTTGGTATTTAGGTTCCCTTAGGTAGAACTGGTTTGAGATTGTTGTTGGTAATGGTCAAAGGTCATTTGAGGTCAGCATGGGTCAAAGTCTGAAAACATTGTTCACACAATATATCAAGAAGTAGAAGTTGCAGGAAGTTCAAACTTGGTATGTAGCTTGCTGTTGGTGATTAGACTATATGTAGTACTTTTTATGAATGTTTAAAGTTAATTTGAGGTCAGCATAGGCCAAAAAATGTGAAAATCTTGTAAACTTATGATATCGCAAGGAAGATCGCCTATGCAGTTCTTATATTTGACATGTGGATTTCTTGTACTTAGCTCATCAAACCGTATTTTGGAGGTCAAAGGTCATTTGTGGTCAGCAGTGGGCAAAATGTGAATATATGAAAAGTACTATATCTTCCAGAACATGAAAGGAGCTCATATGCATTATGTGATAGCCTTGTGTATTGTATAGTTTGTACACAACTTGATGTAGGTCAGAGTTCATTTATGGTCACCAAGTGTCAATACTTTAACGTTTCTTATCCAGATAGAAAACTGCAGTAGCTGGTATGTATGGCTATGGCTTCTCTTATAATTAGTACAAAGAACCCTATTGTTTTTGTGGGAGGGCTCAGGTCATTTGGGTGCTGGTCATTTGGGTTCAGCAGAGGTTACACTCTGGAAATTGTAAACATGACATCATATGAAAGGCAGTTTCATCAGATGTCATATTGGTATATATGACTTTCCTATAATGAGTACTAGGGCCCAGTACTTTTGTTGTGGAAGTCAAAGGTTCATTTGAAGTCAGCAAGGGAGAATGTGTAAAAACCTTAAAGGCAATGAATGTAGCTGGATAATTCTGTTTTCAAGTTGAGACTTCTAGTTCGCTTCAAGTCAATGGTTGTTTAAGGTTATTAGACATTCTTTACAGAAGGATAAAACCTTGGCAATGGTCAAGTTATCTGGAACTCTTTTCTGATATTCTGGTAACTAGATGTCAGGACGCATTTCCCTCAGTTGCTCTATCAATCAGATGAATATATAAACTTACAAAGGCAATGAATCACTAACCCTGCTGGCTTTCTGGGTTTTTTCCCTGATGCATTTTTGGGTAACGACCCAATAATTTGGTGACCATTACTTTACACCATAGTTCAGTTATCATCAGTCTTGTTTTTTTTTCTACAGAAGATTTTGATGTTGAAGTTAATCAACATCCGGTACCGGTAGGTGTCTTGACACCTGTTTAGAAAGCTCATAAGAGGATGGGATACGCCCCAGTTCCTTTCTTTACATAGTATTATTGACTGGTGACATTTTAAGAGGATTAAACCTCAGAGATTATCTCTCATGATGTGACCACAGTCTGAAGCAAGAGTTAAATAGTCCTAGATCTAACATATGGCCTATCTACTACTTTAGTAACACCATCAGGCATTACCTCCTCCAATGAACTGTTGTGAAATAAGCTACTTTTTATTTACAATAAGTAATCAATTAATCAATACAACTAAAAACCAAACCATTGGAACTTGTTTTAATAAACTTTCAGTCAGAATTTAAAAGGTTTAAAGATAGGAGGCATTTAATAGCCATTAAAACCATACTTGAAGCCTTGGCCCTATTGTAGTACCATGGTTCAAGTAGGGATTTGGCCACAGGAATTGTGTGGATGTTGGCAAACATTGGGTTTAGTAGGTGTAGTTCAAATAACTGTCAGTTAGCTTAAGAAATGCAGTCAACATATGAAGAAGCATTGACAGTGTGCCATCCAGTGTTATACAGTTTAACCTCGTTATTCAGATACATAGCACTGATACATACTGAAAGAGAGTTGGATACACACATGTGTCACCTATGCCACCACCTGTGCTTATTTT
The DNA here is from genome assembly GCF_037975245.1 of Apostichopus japonicus. Taxonomy (NCBI): domain Eukaryota; kingdom Metazoa; phylum Echinodermata; class Holothuroidea; order Aspidochirotida; family Stichopodidae; genus Apostichopus; species Apostichopus japonicus. The sequence goes on along the minus strand of NC_092575.1, from coordinate 22,299,400 downwards.
AATGTATCCAGTTACTGAGCGGCATTTGTTACCAAAAAGTGTTTTTTGGGAATGTTTTATTTGCCACATTGGATTTCTAAGGATATTGGCTTACCTACTTTTGCAGTTTGTGTACAGTTTTTCTTTACCCACCTAGCTGTTTACTTCGTATCTAGGAAAAAAGTCCACGGTGTGTTGATGTCATTCCCATTTATATCCAATACATAACAGGGCTGACTAAAATGTGTCAAGGAGTCTTTACCATGAGACTGCTAGCATCTCAGAGTCCTTCGTTTCTGTAACGTGATCGCTTCTAAATGAATCTCTGTCCATCAATTGCCTTCAACTTGACACCCACTTAGACTAGAATAGCAAACATGACATAGTTTGGTTCTTTTCACAAAACTTGGCAACCCCTGCTGTCATTGGTTGCCCACAGAGACCTTTTGCTTCAGTGCATTAGCTTTCTATCGAACAAGAACAACATTCCAAGTCCACCTTAGTCTATAGTCTATTGTCACTCAAGAGTAAGACAGTTGATTCGTAATGTCAATAGAGAAAAGTTTTCTCCGGGTGGAATCAGTACTATACACGGGCGAGCGGGCGGGCTGGCTGCAAAAGTGATAATTGTTAAACGCTAGGTCAGTCAACTCTTTCTTTGACTCCCAATTTGTACATGCTGTGAAAACAGCAAATCAGCTGTTGAAGCCCCTACCAACCTCCTTTCTGCCATAGAAAAATAGTGGAAAAATTCAATATTAATATAGTGTTGCCCTCAGCCTCTTCGGTGTTACACAGACAGACAGTGTGTAGACCATATATATATAGATAGCTTCTAAGCTTGGCTGTGAATGGTTGAGCAATATTGAATGGCAGCACGCTGTTTGTACGTCTGTACAAGTAACAGCCTTTCAGGGGGCTTCACTCTCTGTCAGTCAATGAGTGGATATAGATGTTGCTACTGGAACAGGCTGTTAGTTTTGATGGTGACTGCTGTTACATGGTCATATTTATCTTTATATTTAAACTAGCCTCAAGTCATCTTTTTGTGGTGGATTTTAACTTTTTCATTCAAAACTGCTGTTGGAGTATGTGTGATTTTTTTTTTTTTTGTGTCAAAATTTCAGTAACTTTGGAAGAGGCACAAATATGTTTGTACTATGTCACTGTCAATAATGGTTATGGAAATTACACAAAATCCTGCTTTTTAAGTCACTGTAACTTGTGAGTACTTTTGGAGGACATAATAAAACATCAACTTGGATACATATATTTATTCTTGGGATTCATGTGATATTTTGCTGAAGGAAATTTTTTGTTCAAGTTTGCATCTGATGAAGTTTGAAGTGTTTTTTTTTTTTGGTGGATTTTATCACTTTCGCTTTGATGTGTTCTTTACGGAACAGAATGAGTACGAAGATCGTTCAAGGTTTTCTCCGAAATGATCACACCTTCACTTGTTCGTGAAAGTATTTTAACTGTTTATGTAGAACATATTAATTCACTGACAAGGAATACAAGGATACGTAGACATGTATTAAAATGCCGCAATGTAAAATAATTCAGTTTTCTGCTGCTTAATAATCCAAGTCTCTGAATCTGATCCCTCACAGCAACAACATTTAATTAGACTTTGTGTGGATTTTATTACTTGTTCTTTTACTGAATCAGTGAGAGAAGTAAAAAAAAAAGAAAAAGAGGGCAGTCTTAACATGAAAAGGATATAGCCAGAGGACAGATTTACACTTAGCAATACTGTCTAATTGGTAAAAATTTACAAGAGCTTTATTTGTACAACATGATGATTAATATGGAGCCTGAAGAGAATTTGGCTTTGAATTTATTCACCAATATTCCTCAGGAGTTATAATGAATACAAAAATAGACACAAATTTTTTTTAAAAATTGCACCCTTAGAAAATAGCAAGTTGTCAGGTTAAACGAGGTTAAACTCTGTTTATAGAAGATAGGGCATACATTCAGAATTATGCTCCAAAACCTGAACAACAAGGAAAGAGAAAGAATAAAAGCAGCAGGGTGTTCCATCTCATGTTGCCAATCAATTCATTTAAAGCATGGACTTTACTGATTTAATCAGTCTATAAAATCAATTGGATGGTTTAAGGCAATTGCTTTTTAGAATAAGGCTGGCCTAGGATTACCAGGGTGAGCAATTCTATCCTGGAAACTTTACCACACAGTACCTTCCAAAGTGGCAATCTGGGCTTAGCTTTTATCGAGATTGATTTGATAAAAAGTTGAACAGTGCAATCGATTTGGTCACACTTTCTGATGACCATCAGGGGTTTTGAGCAGGAAATTTTAAACTCCAGGAAATCGTTTTCGGGTGAGGTGTTTAAATTTTGAAATATTTGGCTGTCAGTCGAGATTGTTGCGACGAACGATAACCATCTGATAGCATCTCATGGTTGGCCTAAAACAATCCCAGAGATAACATTTTGAAACAAATATTTAGTCCGAGCTTGGCACTGGATAATGAAAGCATAGAGGTTTTGACAAGCTGTTCACATACCTGGTGTTGATGTTTACTAAATAGGTCAAGCCTTTGGAAATGTTTTCCTTAGCTTACTCACTTGTATCAGAGGATATGAGGACAAATGTTTACTCTAATCATGTTGATCACTTTAATGTCTCTCAACGTTAGCTCATGCAGCCATTGAACTCTCTAAGAGACATCGACAGCAAGGTAAACAAAATAGCTGTACTGCAAACTTATGGTTAGAATCCAGTCTGTGTATGGTTGTTGAAGTTTCCGTTATATATGTTTTTCAAGGAAATTTACAGATGAAAAATCTACAAAAGTAATGTGATGGGACATTCTTATCAAGACTTAATGACTTAATGTTAGGGAATTTTTCTTTCTGATCCGACTCTATAACAGCAACAATTTTCAGGGATTGAATATGAGTATGGAATTATGTGGAACGGCACCTTCGGTATTAACGTTAGATAGAATTTTCCACACTCAATTCTCTTCGACATCTTTGGACTACCCGGCATGTTTTCAAGCATTTCTAGCGATCTGGTATGTTAAGATGACATTATAAGAAATTTTGCTACCGCCCAAAAGAAAGCAAATTTGTCTGTTGGGATCCAAACTTTTACCTTTAAGTTGAAAGTATGCTGTTACATTTGGGCAGACAAAACAATGGTGACAGAATTGCCAATCTCTGCGAACAGTTTTCCTTCACTTTGCCACTGGAAGCAGAAGACGGTTTGTAAATGGCGTGCTAGGTCTACTATCCAGAGGTTCATCTCAAGGATGCTGAAATGGCAACTAAACAAAAAGGTATTTATTGTGCTATAATTTTATCACACAATGATGTACCTTATGTGATGGTAGTGTATCTGGATGTAGGGTAATGAGGCGTTTCATGTATAGGAGGGTGTTCCTTACTGTGGTGTATAGTGTAGACCAGGAGTCATGTAGTACCGGGGTGTAATATACCTAGGCTGTGTTCCCTAACATGGTTTTAGTTTATCCTGGATGTAACAGGATACTGCATGGGTCTAACATGCCGTTGTTTTTCGTCTAGTGTACTTGGTTCTTTAATTGCTTCAGGGGGGACTCATATCATGGCATTCCTCTACCGTGGACAAGAGCACCTGGTCATTGGTACAGGGGTGCACCTGTGTCAGTAGTATAGGGTTTAACCATATAATAAGAGAGTCTGCCTTTCCTAGGTCTATTGTACTGGGTTCTAACATACCATGGTACTGTGTTTCCTACCATGGTTTAGTGTACCTGTGTTACAGTGGGTCCATGGTACTAGGTTCTAGGTTCATGGTTTAGTGTACCTGGATTTACTTCACTCCTCTCTTACCTGTCTCCTACAACACTAACGCACATTTCCTAGTCTACCTAGACGCCACTGGTATAATTTTAGCACTGCGCCCCCGGTGACCTCTCTGCAGTGGCTTCATGGTGCCCTGTACCTACCATGGTTTAGTGTACCTGCGTTTACAGTGGGTCCATGGTACTTGGTTCTAACATACTGTATACTGTGTTCCCAACCATGGTTTAGTGTACCTGCGTTTACAGGTACTGGGTTCTAACATACCATGGTACTGTGTTCCCTACCATGGTTTAGTGTACCTGGATCTACAGTGGCCCATGCACAATGCATACCTTGTTGTTTGTATACGAGTGATGCAGTTGTCTGCATTGAGAACAATAGCAGGAAATTGGAGGTACTACCAATAGTGTCTGTAGGAGGTTTTCCAACCATGGCTACGACTTCAGATAACTCTTGTACTTATGTGTAACCCCTAATGCAGATGTGGTATATGGCTCCAGTTTGTAATTTTAGGGTTGAATCTTCCAGCATCAACTTTTGAAAGATTATCTATTTTATCGTTGTTTGCTGTTTACTTGCATGGTCACGATAGTGGATTTCATGATTTCTCAGTTGATCAAAAAGCATTTTGGGGGAATAATGTTAGGCTGAATTGAGTTATAAAATTTACGATATTTATTGAATATTTTAGTCGAACCAGTCAACTATAGCTGCATCATAATGCTATTAATTAGTTCCTTAATACATCTGATATAATTTTAATCCAACTTTATAAGTCTGCATAATAACTGTCACAAAGTTTCACAATAACCATTATCCAATAAACCATTAATTTGAATAATTTACCTGCAAGCGTTTTGTTTTATATACAACACAGTCATAGATAGCATGTACTATGATAAACTCTCTTTGTTGAGATTTATCACTAAATTCCAGAATGAGTAAAAGATGGTGAAATCCAACTCACAATAACATATTCATTAAAAACATTTCTTTTCTTATCAAAATTATTTAGCATAAGTGCAAAACTCTGTCAAACTCTGGTGTACTAACATTAGCTGATTGTTTTATAGTTTCTTTTAGTTATCAATGCCTCGGTAGAAGAAGTTTTATGAAATGTCAAGTTAACCGTATTTCCAGACAAAGCCTCACTTTAAAAGTGAATGTTATAGCACTTGTGAGTCTGCAAACATTATATCTGGCTGCAGTGTTGATTACTGATGTTGGTCAAGAGAGGCCAAGACCAGAAAAAATTCAAATGATTTTCTCCATTTTCTCACTCAGATATTCAAATGAAGGGCCCATAAACCTACCGCTCTTCCCCCCAAAGGGAAATTGTTTTCACCAGAAAAGGTATATAGTTGATGGTCACTGCTTTTACAAAATAGCCCAAAGGGACATTTACCCTCTCAATTAGAACCTAAGTGTTTGGAATCTATTTTTCTTTCACACCATAACTTGTGCATTCCCAAGAGAAGTCAAATTTCCATTTATTGCCAAATTGGTCATGATGGTGATTTTTCGAATGTGACTATATATTTATACAGCAGCTTTTCAATACAGGCTACTTAGGGTGAGAGTGATATGCCTACGGTGTGCCCCTCAAGAGTTCGATAAAGTTCAGGGGGAGGAGGCTACGGAACTGTTGATTTATATGAAAAGCTCAGTTTAGAATCCCCTCTAAGGCTTTTAACTTCTCATCCTCTAATGTTTGGTCAAGTAAGTATTTTATGTAATTTGAAACAATGGCCCCAAGTTGACCTTCGGCCTAGAATTGCTGAGCATTGAAAGTGTCATTTCAGTGTTCTACAAAAATTGTTGTTGATATGATTAATGTTTTCTAGGTAGAACTTGAACAGAGCACATGAGCAATTGCTAACATTAACATTATTAGTAGTTACTTAAATCATGAAGACTACAAACATGAAAGTATAGATTAATTTGTACTTAATTAAGTCTCTTTGATTGTTTAATATTCAGTTCATCAAATGTAATTACAGAACAACATCGTGTAACTCGCAAGTACAATGCACATGTGTAAGTGCGGCTGTACAGCTGCCCTCTAGCGTTTCAATAGAGGGTGCTGTCGTATAGGTCCTTATGTGCGTGATCATTACTGTTTACAGATCTGTGGATCAACGTAACATGTTCCCTTGCCAACACGCCGGTTGAACTTGCATAGAAGAGCATATGAATACTAGTTCAAAGTTCCAATTGTCCATTTTTTTCCGAACAAAATGCACGTTTTAGGAAGGACAAGTTGAAGTGTGTGAATAGTTTGTCTGGCTTGAAACTTTGGATACATGTTTCAAAATCAGATCTATGGTCTATTCAATAATTAACAAACTTATGTGCAGGTGCTACTAACGAGCTACTCACAACTCATAGCAACAGTTTTGCGGAATTAGGTATGACAGCCCCCTCTATATAACTTTGTCCATGGTAGAGGGGAGAGCCCCATTGTGCGCCACGTTTTCATGATTGCTGTTCACCTAATTACCACTAGCTCTGACCCATATAGTCAACATGTTGCGTTATTGACAAACAATGTGTGAGACTACATAGTGCCTCATGTTTCAGAATTTCCAGAATTGGTTTGAATATGAAATGTTTACAACATCTGAAGATATTGTTAGAATTTGTTTTTTGGAGGGGTTCATTCTTACAGGTTTTCATATTACATTACATAATGGGAGGTAGAATGTTTTGATCGTAAAAGTTGACCTACATGTTGAGTAGCAATGGGGTCTAGGGGTAAAGCTTTATTATATCTTACATGCAGAGAAGAAGGTGTTACCCACTGTTTATGTGAATGAACTATTAAATTGAAAAAAAAAAAAAAATTTGTTTCCGCTTTCTTCTCTCTGTTAATTATCAGAGCTAGCTATCATACATGTTGATCACCAAATGATTAATTTGAAATTTATGTAAGCAATCTCCAAGAAGAGATGATACATCAGTGATCACTAAGTAGAGAAGGGAGAGGCATCTACTATCAGTAATAGGTATAGTATATTATAAAATAACAGAAAAAAATATATATATTAATATCTCAACTGGGGTACAGGCTTTTCTTACTCAGTGTTTGAAATTTTTTGTGGCATTTTTTTACCTTAATGGATTTGACAAATTGAAAAGGCATATGGATGGAATTTTTAGTGCATGCATGAAATGAGATGGAACTTGATCCTTTTTACTTTCAATAATTTATGTAAATTCAAGAGGAACTTTAGTAATGGATATTGACCGGTTTCAGATTCTTTGAAGTTGATTCTACACTTCCTAGTAATTACAGGTTAGTCAATAAATACAGGGTAAAAGAAATAAAACATTAATGGCTTTCTGATGTTTGGTTTATGTTGTCTATTAATGATAGATAAACTTTGCTTTTGTGGCTCTCAGATACTTTATGCAAATCATGCAGTATCAATTAAATTTGATAAGGAAACCTTTAAAACGTGAAGAAAAGAAGTCCTTACATCACTATATTAGATAAAACTCGACTGTGTCAAGCTAGTGAACTCAAAAGGGCCCTCCAGTCATGAACGAAATTAATAGAGGGCGCTGTCATGTCGGTCGTTTATCTAGTTTCACAAAATTAGCAAGTTGTTTCTATGAGTGTAAATTCCATAATCAAGAGCAGTAGTATTGGGGGGGGGGGGGGGGTTCCTTGAGCTGATTACTGAAAGAATTCACAAGTTTTGTCCTTAATTATATTGAAGAAGACATCTATTGAAAGATGTTTGTGAAGTCAAACTAACAGTTTTATGCATCTCTCCTCATCTTGTCTTTCTTATACACGTTGTTCATTCAGCAATACTGCACAAGTGTAGCCTTGAAGTATCCTATGACCTATCACGCATATGTATTTGCATGCTTGTGAGTGCTATCGTGTCACTCTGTTTCGGAGATCAGATAAACACCATTCGTCAGACACATGAAGAGCTATGTGACAACTCCCTCAGTTGAAATTCTGGAGAGCCCCCATTGTTACCAGATTTTAGTATGAATTAGGATAAAATGAAAACGATCAAATTCACTTTAAAGGACGGGCTCTTTGCTGTGACAGATTGGGGTATACACCATCAGTTTTGGCAATGTCCAGATTGTCCTAATGTTTCATTTTGGTTGTGTATGGTTATTGATGTTTTGCTGGAAACTTGGAAATATACAGTAAGGTGAACCACAGATGGTTACAGAGGTCACATGACTAGAGGAACTGTATACACGTACAGTCCTATGCACAGTGTGGATTATCATCATTGGCTTAGATCGACTGATTTAATCTATAAAAGATACGCTTCCTCCTAAAAATCACCCTATATGTTGATGGGATCATTTTAATTGTCTCTGTGTATGCATATGAATAATGATGCAATGAGGTTAAGAAAATCGATTACTACATGAGATGATCACACATGGCTTAATAACCCCCCATGTTGACAATATTACAATTGATCACCCTGTAGCATTTATGATTGAGACAGCATGCATTCAATTATGCAGTGCGTTTAGTCAAGGAGGTTTTACAAGGATTCCTTGGTTTAGTGAGCTGACAAGCTGTATTATATGAAAACCCATGTATCCTCTACTCACCCATCCTGCCTCACCCCCCCCCCCCAGCTACACCTCCTTCCCAATCATTGATATAAAAAAAGTATAACTTTTATGGCATGTGGCACTTTCAACCGTCTTTTATATGATTCAATTTTTGTGAAACTGAAGAATTGTAGGACAATTCAATTGTTCTCTCAATACAAACCTTCGTTTGTGAACCTGAAGGATTTAGTCAATAGATTTAGCAATTTTTCTGGTCACTTGTTCAATTCAGCTTTATTTATCTTATATAAAAGATTATTTCCTTCTTAAGTTTATTACCCTAGGGTCTTACTGTTTGTATGTTTATGTTTACTAAAGTCAAATGATGTCACAATACCTTAACCTTAAAAGTCCACAACCATAAGTCAACTTGTCCACAAAGACGTAGGTCATCGAATGGATGCAGTTATTTTTTTATTTAACAAAAAACCTGAAAGTGGCCTGGTTTCGAGAATGACTGTACTAGTTTCCGTGTTCCCCTAAGGCTGTAAATTTGAACAAGTTATGACTTTCATTCAGTCTGTTTATTTATAAAAAACTAACAAAGTTGATTTGAACAGTAAAGTCCAATCAAGGGTGAACTGCTTGTGCACTTTTGAAGACATCTAGAATTATTATTGATTGGGTCTGGCTGTATTTATCTCTAAAAGCGACTGCTGTGTTTGTTAGTGCTTTTAAGGGTGTGTCATGTTCCTATATAAAAAGAGTCATATTGAGTTGAAACTGAAGGAAGTATTGGGCTAAGACTAAGTAAGCATCCATCATTACACAACAAGACATCATCGAACAACACATATGCTATAATTATTTATGGTTTTCTTTTATTTATCACAGCTGTGTTCAATGTACGTACTTTTCTGTATTGTATGTAGAGATTGGGTTTGCAATCTCTAGAAGTTAATGTAACATTTGGTGTTGGTTTCAGTGTCCAACAACGATGTTATGTTATGAAAAGTTGAAAAGAATAACAAAGGGGAAAATGGCTTCACCACCTATGGCACTTTGTGGCACTTTGACATCACAAATGGCAGCACTATGACACTACTCTCATAGTGTAAAGCCTGATAATAACCCTAATGGAACTAGATTTTCCATAGATATTTGGGCTTTCTCTACGATAGAATTTAAAAATGGTTGTTTGATTTCTTTCTCCTTTGATGGTAACTGGCTGAAATTTTTTTCTGAATTATTTTTTTACTTTAATTTAGCATTGTCATCCAGTTTGTAGAAACATTTCACAGTCTTGGTCTTAAATTTGAAAGTTTTGGAGAAACAAGTCTATATACATCCCCAGAGAAGGTCAGGGCTCTAAGTCTTCCATCTAATAAAAGATTAATTTTCACGCATCTCATTAAAACACACATCACAGAATTACCAACAAAACAAGAGACATGATACCAGTATGCTATATGTAGCAATAAAACCCAAAGTAATTAGTATTTTTGAGATGCTGTTTAGGTTTACAATATACATATATTGGAAAAACTGACTCAGTGAAGTGGAATGTTATTAAAATAAACTGCAAGCAGATGTTATTAAAATTTCAATTGCTTTCTGCTAGAGTTATTCTTCTATACATAAGTTGGCCTAAGAGAGGGCTTTATGTGCATACAAAAGGCTCTCTGTCCATTTTCAAATTATTATTATCATTTTGTGATGCGTATAGTGTTACTTGGTAGCTGTGTGTACAGATAGCACAACTATATAACTGGCATGATGTTTTGATGAATTTTTTTAAGTGTCTATGAGCATAAAATGGATAAATCTGTAAATCTGTGATGTCATAGTACTGCTAGGATCTGAAGCCTTTTATTTTCTCTTTCGTCTTTTCATACTATCAAGGTGGAATGTAAACATTTTTGACCCGAAACTATTGTGGTCATTAGTTAATGTATATATTTAGATTCAGCCTAAATTTGCAAAGTGCATCTCCATCATAGAAATTGAATTAAGAGAAAATAATGAAAAGTCATAAAACATTGAAGCACATGTGGCTTGATGATGTCATATTTTAGACCTGATCAAGTCTTTTAGCCTTGCATGCGAGGATTGGAGCATTAAATCTGATGATACCTTCCAAATAAAATAAAATATTTCTTCGCTGGTTTGGGTAAGTCGTTCGTGACGGTTATCTCTACCATATATACCGTTTACATTCATGGTTAGGGTTTGTGTCGCCTTAATGTTGAATGCCCAACAAAGGAGGCGGATCACGAAATAGAACTCGACAGCCAGCTAAAGTGGCTAGACTGATCTATATGCCATGAATCATGAGTATGTGAATGGCTGAGTCGCAGGGTACACCACGACTTGTTTATCCTATTTGACCAAAACACGAGGTAACACTGATTTCAGAACAGGCATTAAAAGTGAACACCGTGACTTTTTCTGCTACTAATGCGCTTAATGGCGGGGTAAACATGGCCTCTCCACTTACAGAAGTAATGTCAAACATCACGTTGGACCGTACGTATATATGTGCTACGGTTCTCGTGTGTAAAAGACTATACATGTTCCTTAATTCCCTCTTGCCCCTTGAGGGATGAAGTACTTTTGAAAAACTTTCTGTAATTTTAGCAGGCTGAATTTTGGGGCCCAATAGTACATGTTTATGTTAAATTTTTATAGACGTGTTTCATGTTCGGTATTAGTTTTTTTTCCGTCGGATCGGTTTTTACATAATTTTGATAAAGATAAGATGTCAGAGCACGATCGGCTTCCTCTTCCATCGTTATGGAAACAGACGTTTGTCTTGTCAGAGCATCCGAAGCCAGAGATTGATCCTCAAAATTGATGCATCACTCATTAATGCGATGAGAAAAGACGAGGCACTCGGCAAAGAAAAGTGCAGCCCTGAATGCCGCAGGCGCTGCCCGTCTCATACCTCAAACAGGAAACGGTCGGGGCATCGGGATGAATTACTAAGTGACCTTCGAGCGATTCTCTCTTTCATTTTATCCATCAATGTTCTATCCGGGATAAATCTCTGGATTGTGCTTTTTTTTCTTCTTTTTGAAGGAAAATTTAGAGGGGGAAAAAAATTATGCTTTTCATAACTTGCAGATATCTTCTTCCTTCAAGTTGACCATAGATGGTTTTCCAGTCAGCCAAGAGTTTATTTTTGGTCTTATCTTTAGTTGTAGTGTAGCAATCAAAACGCCAAGGAACATTTTGTGGAATTGAAAAAGAAAGAAAGAAGAATATGACAGATTTTCTTTCCAATTGACCGATCTATTGTTTATTCAAGATTCATATTTCAGTCATAAGTTTGCTAACGAATCACCAGAACATCTTTACCTGTCTGGCAAAGATATTGGACAAATGTCACGGGCCAATATTATCCCCCTTCCTGTCACTATGATCAAGAACCCTCTGTGAACCCTATCCCTCCCTTACCCTTACCCTCTCTTACCACACCCTTACCTTACCCTACCCCCTTACCCTGCCTTTCTCTTTCTCACAGGAACAAATTTGCAGCACAATATTTGTTGTACTCTCTCTCTAATTCATATATCTTTCTCTGTATACTTTATCACACTGTTTTCATGATATTCATGTGATACTTCTTCAATACAAGAATCCATGAACGTTTGTAACATCATCTTTGGATTATCTCAGTACTTAATTAACCCATAATTAGGTAATCAGGTTAAATTAATAGGCGTTGCACCATTTTTGGAGCTTGCAATTTAAGGCTTTCCTCAGGTTAATATAATCATTTTGTATGCCAAAGATTGACCTATGTGCAACAATAAACAAAGAAGGAAATATACTGTATATATATATATCTGTGTAAAAGTAAGTTGGCCTGACATTTCGATCCTAGCAGGATCTTCTTCATAGGCTAAAGCCTCTGAAGAAGCCTCTGAAGAAAATCCTGCTAGGATCGAAACGTCAGGCCAACTTACTTTTACACATTCTATTACACAGGCCCTCTAGTGGATATAAGCAGTTTGCTGACAGTTTTATTTTATAAATATATCTATACATTATTTCCTTCTTTGTTTATTGTTGCACATTGGTCGATCTTTGGCATACAGAATATATTTATTTATATAATATACATGTATCTGCATGCAATGTGTCCAAATATCTTAAATTGTTCTTGATTATGATTGCAGTCTTAAGTGATATTCTCCAGTTACTAACAAAACCATATTTCTCTTCGGTTATTTTTGCAGGCCTACTATCGGCAAGGAGTGGCGTTGCAATGCCTGGGGAGACATGCAGATGCCCTGGCGGCATTTGCATCTGGTCTGGCGCAAGATCCGAAGAGTCTGCAACTACAAGGTGGACTAATAGAGGCTACTCTCAAGTCACCTCTGAAAGGTAAAAAAAAAAGTGTTTCTTATTAGATCCTTCTGGTATCATTCATAATTCCTTTGAAAATAGCTCAACACCTTTAACCAAACTGTATCAGGTTTAACCATTGCTGTTGGCAATTCAAATACATCCCACTGCCCTCCCAATCTCCCAACCCCCCCCCCCACCCTCCGAAAGAGTACTCTTTGCAGGAAGAACTACTGCTGAAGAATTGCAAGATTAAACCAGATGTTTTTGTTAAATGCAAAATCATATCAAATTTAAATAGTTATAAGATTGAATGCAAGGAATTTAGATTAACACAGTTTTAGTAAGGCCTTTATACTAAATACAGAAAATTCATTCTCCTTTCTCAAAAACTTTGTGCTAGCATGCACCAACTGTCATTGCATACCTTGCAGGTGAAGATGGAACCTTCATCTTAGAGGTCTTGTGGTTTTACACTATGAATACACCTGTGTGAATATCCATGACTGGTTCACTGTATTACATTGTTGGGTATATTTTTAATCCCCCAAATGATCCCTACTGTGTTTTCCAAACCCATACCCAACAGGAGATTTGCCCTAAACTCTAGGAGGACACTAGTGAAGTTAATGTAAGGTGTCACGCTGGCTGCCACTCTGGGGGCCTATTATGTAGGACTTAAAGGAACATTTGACTTAGAGTAAAGTAAGGTTAAAAGACTAGAACAAGGAAAGCAAAATAAAAGAAGATTTTGAAGAAAACTGTTAAACAATCTGTGAAACACCTGAAGGAAACATGTCTGTTGCTTCTGAAACTTATAACACTTATAGGGTCTTATGTTTGAGTCATAGCAGGACTTCTCTAAGAATGCTAGCAGGGTATTCCTCACATGTATGCAAACTGACAGATATACAGACACTTCTACAACACATTTATATATATATATACATATATATATATATATATGTATATATATATATATACGCCTACAGTGGAATTACGACCTTCCTTACTGGTTTTGAACCTTTGGACGTACAATCAGCGTCCATAGCCTAGTGGTTAGGGTGTCCCCATATAAAGCGGGAGGTCCGGGTTCAAATCATGGTAGAGGCTGGAAGTTTTTTCACTGTTCTGGATTTTCCAACTCATTACAATTATATATATATATATATATATATGTATATATATATATATATATATATATATATATATACAGTCATGATGAAATAATAAGCTAATTGGGCTCATTAAAGTATAGTCACAGGTGTATATGTAATCACCTTGGTAGTAGTTTAATATTGCCCCAGGTTGCTACAGGTTTAGGTACCATTTGCTGCATTCGTAGTCTTTATTTCACCTCCCTACTACTGTATGTATAACCCCCCTAGTATAACCCCTCTCCTAGTCAACATAACAGTAGCCTATACAGCAAGCTATTAAAATTTCGTACTGTATGCTAATGGTCTTGTTCACCCCGCCGAAAAACTCATCCATCAGCTTCCTTTATTCCATGCCAAGAAAACTAAAAGCTTATTCCTGAAGTTTTTTTTTTAGCATGTTGCATCACTTTGATGATGTGCATGATTTCTTAAAAATAAGAAACCTTGCCCCGGGTGATTTATAGTTTTCTTGTAACAGAATTAGAATATGGAATACCATAAATAATATATCTTCTGTATTACCATGTATAATTGTGAATCTTGTTTCAAACTTTTCCTGAAACAACTATTTTACTGTACCTACATTATGTTTTTTTAGCATGTTGCATCACTTTGAATATGTGTATGATTTCTTAAACATAAGAAACCTTGCCCCAGGTTATGGATTGTTTTCTTGTAACAGAATTGGAATATGGAATACCATAAATAATATATAGTCTACTGTGTTACCATGTAGAATTGTGAATCTTGTTTCAACTTTTTCTTAAACAACTCTTGTACTGCACCTACAGTATGCAAAATACATATTCCAATTCCAAAGGTTATCTCTGGATACAATCTGTGACCTCCACCAATTTCCATCATTTCTAGAAGTTGAGCATAATTTCAACATCCCAGAAAAGCTTTAAAAACAGCTTTGAAAGGGATGTTGTGTAACAAACAAGTTCTTGTAGTACTAACCATTAATTGTAGGCCAATGTTCAAGATCTATGTATAATGCTTTAAGAAATACATAAGACACTGTAGGCTGATGGCTACAGTTGTCTCTTCGAAATAAAGTTTTGAATTACGAACGATGAATAAAATTCTGCAATGCTTTCTTGCAAAAAAATTTTTCAGCTGTTTTGTCAATGCCTGTGCAGTCTCATGCTGCTGCATCATCATTTGACAAAAGCTTTAGCAATTAAATAATTACTTACTCGTTTACTCGTTAACAATCCTGTCAGAAGTCTTAGTCGTTGATCTTGTGACAAGCTCTGATGTGACACGTTTTTACAGGCAAGCAAATTTCTAGTACTCCATCTGTACGTGATTTAATAGTTAAAAACTTCACAAGTCAGTGTGCATTATTTGATCAAAATTAGAATATTAAATTAGGACTCCCTCTTTAATATCTGATGACAATCCTCAGGGCTACTGAAGACTTTTTTTTTGTGAGGAATGTTCATAATTTCCCTTAGTTCTATGTAAAAACCCTGACTAGACACAAAACATGTATGTCGCTTTAAGTTGCTGTACATGTGTTCATTTGCTGAAACTGTGTACGTTATGCAGAACAGTCCTATTCTTGTCGGGAATTTCACAGTGGGTTTCATCTCCAAGTGGTCTCTCGCGGTTTTCCGTGGAACCCGGTCTGGAAATGCCCCTTGGTGTAGGGTTTATGAAGCAATTCATTGTGTAAACCATGAGTTGCTACTTAGTTATGTACACATACAAGGAGGTTTTTCTTGAAGCCATATTTTTGTTCGGTTTCTTGAATTTTTTTTGTAGTAGATATATATATATATCAAATTATAAATTATTGTGAAGTTTTAGTTTTTGCTGTGAACTGGTCACCAGATCATACAATGCTAAGACCACTGTGGTTTAAGAAATGTCATATGAAATTTGTAATATAATTTGGTGATGAGAGGTTAACATTAAAGAGTAATTTTTAAACCAAAAATCTAAAACAGATGTTTGAGAATCTCAATTTGTATCATATATACTCAGGTGTTTATATGCTTTAATTTGCTGAGGTGTTCTTTATTTTATTTAATATCTAATGGTTTGTGGCTAACAGAATGCAGCATACTGAACTACCTACCTTCATAACTCCCCGACAATAGGAAACCTGCAACAGAAGTGAATTATAGAGCTCTATGAACTGGGGATTGGGGGGGGGGGAGAAGGAGAGGGGCTGTGGATGATAACTTTGCATCTGGTTAGGATCCTGGCATAGATGTGAGTTTAGTGGAGGGATTGGGGGGGCAGGGTGATACCAATGTTGGTGGCACCAGCTAGCATGGACATCAGTTAGCATTTGAACCTCCAGCGAGGGAGGTAGTAAAGATTAAAAGGGGCAACCAATCATTCTTTCTCTGGCAAACCTTTCTTTTTTGGGTGATCTTATACTAAATATTGTGACTAAGATTTATTTCTCTTCTTCAGACATCAGATTACGTTTATATTTGTATGAATGAAGTTCCGGTGCGTGGGGGTGGGGTTGGGGAGAGTTCTTCATCTAAGACCCTTTGCAACATGATAAGAATTTGTTTTTATGAAGTTATTTGGAACCATTTCCATCGTTCAGACATGATTCATAGTGCACAGATGGTGTTGTCGTCAGAAGACACTCAAGCGATACTCCAACTGCTTCCATTGATGACATTTTTATCTCGTGATTTTGTCCTCCAAGGCACATTTCTCGGGAGAATTGATGTTCAAAAGCGAAGAATCATCACTACCGAGAATTATCGTACATCAGCCAGCACACCACTTTGGAAATGTATTAAAAGTGTTGACAGATACTTCGATAGACAATGTTAGACTCTGAGGACGCAATCGGATTCCGGTGTAATGTTCTCTAGATATTTATGGAAATAACTTCAATTGATACCAAACAGCATCTTAGGACTTGTGGAAGAAAGCTACTCCGAAGGGGGTCATTGATCAGTATTAATTGCCTCCCAAATTTAGCATACAAGAAAAATTGCTACCATTTTCAAAATTAGATTTATTAGATATTTTGTCTCCTCAATTTAAGTTTTCAAGTATATCGAATATTGAAGAAGTGAATGTACGGTATTCAGCGTGGGCCATACTACATTAAAGGATTGATGTAAACAGCTTTTTGATGTTTGAATGTGAATGGTCGTTATTTGACAAAATAGTGAACGGTTTAACGGTATATGATGAACAATGTGTGGATTAACATATCAGATTGAGTGCTAAGATGGTTTTGTTAATTATTAAATGACCAGCATTTATTTAAGTTGTCAGTCGAGCTGGTGCGCGCTAGAGTACCAATTGCAGATTTTCTTGCTGAACCTCGCCTATAGTTTGCTTGTTTCCCATATAACATGATTTCCATTTTAATAACAATACATTTTATACAAATTTCAAGTTTTTCCAACCTCACCCCACTTCCTCCTTTCTTCCCTACCCTCGTCTTGACCCCCTTCCTCCCAAAGATGTGCTCAGCACTTAACCGAGATAGAGAAACATATATGATAATGACAATTTACACGGGTTCACTTTCTTCAGCCTTTTCAGGATTCAAAGATTGAGAGCAATTTGTTACAAACTCGTCCAGACTATGGGTTTCCAAGATTGAATTATACTCCACAGCTAATGATTATGTCAACATAATTAATGGAATGTTTGATCTAGTTGGCGTAACGGCACGATCGTTTCCACGGCTATAGAAGTAATCCTTGGATCCATCAGTCTGTTTTTTTTACCATTTGTGGACGTCATTCCACGGCTTTAAGTAGTAATCCTGGCTTCCATTAACTCTTTTATTACCTTTCATTGATGTTATAGTCCTCAAGTACCGTCACAAGATGGTGAGAAACATGTATTGTTGATGTTGCCAAGTAATCACAGACTTTTAATGAGACTACTCAATACACGATTGTTTGCTCAAAAGGGTTGTGTGAAGAACAGCTGATAGGCATTAATTTGTTCTCTTTTTTTAATCACTTTTATTACATTATTGAAAATTTCGTCACAAAGCATGTTCTCCAATTAATTCAAAGATGCAGGTTTGAGCAAGTGTATAGACATAACAAAGATTCAGATGTTCACATCCTATTGCAAAAGTGCTCATTACATAAAAGTAGAGCAAGTACATAATATAGTCTACCTATACGGTAACTTACAGCATGTTGTTACTCGAGTTTCACGCCTGCAGTGTCAGCGATCATCAGACAACTGGACGTAAACATTCGTGTATGTGACCTTAACATGTTATTTCTTCCTAGCACGGTCCGGCGGGTTTGTTGACATGGCGACACTTTGAGATGAGCTCTGTTTTTTTGTTTATACTGTCCTTTGTACGTAAGATTGCCAGCTTTTCTTCTACGCAGAGGTTGCACAAGCCCGATTCACGTTTGTGCGTGTTCGATTCCTTTACTATCTCCCAGCTTATATTGTGGCTAATTTCCCCTCTTTTCAGGTTCCATATGTAGTTTCACAGTTCTGTTCCTTTTTGGTACTTTTATGCCTGTATTTGATTTTGTGTGGTTGTTGAATCGCTGCTTAAAGGGTCCTCCTGAAATGCCAATGTATGAATCTGTGTCCGATGTGACTTGGGCTTTATATACTATTGCGCTGGTTAAACATTTCCCTCGTATATATAGATCACTTTAAACCATGTAATTATGCCAAGACAATTAACAAGTGCCGTCTAACTGTTATTCCAACATATTGCGGGCATGATATTCAATATCAGCATGGCTGGAATTAAGTTTTGCTAAATCCTGAAAGAAATTGTAGGCATTTGTTTACAAACTGTCTTTAATCAAACCTTTATACATAGCTAAGATTACATTCCTAGAAACTAAAATACATTCCTATATTTTTGTTGAAATGAAGGTCAGCTGGTAATTAGTGATTTTTTTTGGGAACAACTGATATTAATTTATTTGTCATCCAGGAGTAGATCTCATGTTGAAACTAGTAATCATGTAATGCAGAAAGCAAATTGGAAGTTAAGAAAAATTTTCTTTTCAAATTTATGTCACATTAATCGAAACAATTATTTGCTCCATCGTTAAAGTGTTTTTAATATAACATTGTATAAAAAATTTACTTTCGCACAAGAAAGCTGGTTGTTCTGTCACAAGTAGATACCATGGATCACCTCAATACACTTACCTTATATTTCAATTTTAATTCCAAACAACTTAATCCTTCTGGAGTAAACAATGCTCGAGTGATAAACATCCACTGATTTAATGTCTATCTTAATCTATTAGGTATCTTCACATAAACATGTTTCTCTAATCAACCAGGGAGAGAGTTGGATTAAATCCACCGTGTTCCTTTAAGTGACAAAAACGTGCCAGTTTAGAGTGAACTGTAAGCAGAGAAAACTGACAGCCAATGATCTCTCATTTCAGTGAAGTTGTACTGGTCAATCAACCTCTTGAAATTAAACATTTATAACTAAACATTTCCTGTTAAATGGCTTCACCTTGCACAGAGCATCTGCTTCTGATTTTACCCAGGAAAGAAGGAGGAAAAAAAAAAATCTAAGAAGCCTACATCTTATTTCCAAAGTTCACTATCTTAGCATTTTATTTCAAATTGAGCCATATTTTGGGAGTCCCTGGCCTCCAATAGCTTTGAGGTATGCCCTACTTCCAAGACTGGTTAAGGATTTGCAGGATGACAAAGTCTTGATAAGGGGCTTTGTTCTAGCTTGGAAATATCAACTTGTCTGAGAGATTGTGACTGCAGGACACGAACAGCGATAATCTTTGGCCTCAGCCCGTCTGTCCGTGCGTAACCTCTGATTGGGGGAAATCAAAGAGACGGGATCAGGGATGGCATTTTTCATTTTTGCTGGGATTTCATTCTCTTCAGATTTTATATTAATTGCAGGGATGTACAAATCAATGTGAATAATAGCAATAATAATAATAATAATAAATGAGACTTATATAGCGCCAAATCAGTAGACAAAATTCACTGCTCGAGGCGCTTTACAAAGAAAGCAAATTAATTATCAAAAGAACAAGTGAGAAAATGTGTCTTAAGAGTAAACCTGAACCAGATGAAACAGACACCTAGAAATGAAATTAAAACTTTGATGACGATGATGAAGATGACGACAACAACGTAAATAGTTTCTGTGAAATTGTAAAAGTTGGTTAATGTTGATACTTTTGTAGACTGTTGCAATAAAAAATTCTTTCAGCCTAGGTTGTGTAACCTCTATGCAGCACCCTTTTTTTTTTCTTTGGAGAAATGGCCTTTAAACATGTGAGGTTCATCAAGTAAATTGGCTGAACTTATAAATCTAACACAGAAGATCAGTAAGTTCCTCAGATATAATACATATAACTCAGTTAGAAATTACATAAAAAAACAACTTTTATGGCCTCATATATCACATGTTCACGTTTGAATTGAACATTCTGACAAGGACAAATGATGATGTTCAAAGTCATTACCATTTAACATTTAGGCCTCCCCTGAGGAGCTGACTTCCATCAAGTTTAGCCTTGAAGGAGCATATCTAGACATTTTAACATATTTTTTAAAGCTGCATGCAGCCTTTTATCAAATCTATCTTCTGATATTCTTGCAGATACCTTTGAACCAATCTACAACCAGCTCCAGTCTATGAAATTGGATAAGAGCCCGTTTGTAATCATCTCTGTGATTGGTCAGGAGTTACTAGCAGCTGGTTATCATGCCTCCTCATTGGTGGTTTTGGAATCTGCCCTGAAAATAGGTAAGATTCAAAGAAATAATGGATGGACCTTTGGAGATATTGATCAAGCAAAATATCGAGGGGGGAAAAGAAGGGGAAAAAAGGGTACACTGCAAAAAATATGGAAATATTTGGCATTTTAATGTATACAGGTACCTCTACGACTTTTGATGCAATGCAGGATAGTTGACTAAATAGCACAGGGAACGATAAGTCATAGATAGGTCTAAAGTGTTAATGTTTTGAGGAGGGGGTGGGGGAGAGGTTGAGGGGGTATAACAGCTGCTTTTCACAATTGAGGCTATTTCTTACCTTATTTTTTTACTTTTTAACAATTATATTTTATGTTTAACAGGTACTTGCAGCCTCAAACTAAGAGGATCTGTGTTTTCAGCTCTGAGCAGTGCTCACTGGGGTCTAGGGAACACAGACCAAGCCATTGGTTTTATGCAACAGGATCTAGCAGTCGCTAAATCTCTCGGTAAGATTCTTCACCAGCCGTTCACAAACCGATCCTGTACATAATTCACTGTAAAAAGATCTCGTTCTACAAATTATTTTCTAGAAAAGAGATATTTTTTTTTATCTTGCATCTTGCATGATCAATAATTAAGTTGCACGAAGCTGCGGACTTGAAATATCAAGTTAGTGGTATTAAAGAATCTGTCCAGGGTTGTAGTAATTAAATCGATCCCCTGTTTCGGTGGTAGATGTGACTACCCCCCCCCCACTCAAGGAGCAATAAGAAAAGACGAGTACCCCAAAACATGGAAAAATGATCTGTGTGCATAGATAGTGCAAATTGAAGATTACCATAACGAACACCTGTCTAGTATTCAGAAACGGAAAACTAAAACTCCAGAGTGTTTCCAGATGTAAAATGTTTAATTCATGGGGCAATAAGTCAGGTTTTCATCGCTGGGATGCACGGCTGCACTGTGGATGACAAAAGATAGCCTAGGATGGATGAAACGTGTGGAAGTTCTCTAGCAGTTACAAGTAAATCACTAAGCTTAGTCATTGCCAGTAAGTCTCGTCTTTGTGTTTCGGTCTCGAGGGAAACGCCAAAAAAAAAGAAGATGCTCCCAGCTGAAAAGTATTAAGATGTCTGCTTCTAATTAAATTTGTTACTCCTGAGGACAAAAAAAAATTGTGAGTTTGATGAAAAGCAATTTTTTTTTGTTTTTTTGAGTGCCTCAAAGGGTTGGCTTTGAAGCTTTTTAAGTGTTGAGAAAATTTTATCCTCTGATATCTATTGATGATAAAAATGAAGTTTTCTTTAGCTTGATGGCAGTTGTAGTGAATGAAACTTACTCCTGTTGGATATACTTGTGTTCTAAAGAAAATAAGCAAAATATCTCCCCCACCCCCCCCAGTTTGAACTGATCCCAAGGCATCTCTGCCTTTTTGCACAGCGTAGTCTAATTGCTTTTATTAAGGATAAATTTCATTTACCCTGCTGCCAAAATTTCTAAAAATTAATATGTCAAAATTAATATGTCTAGGAAAGGCATATATTTATTTATGATTGGTGTAACCTATCAAGCATCCTCACTGGTCTTCCAATCATACCTGATCCCCTGACTTACATAAAATTGCCCATAAGGGAACATTTAAAGCTCATGGTAACTATGGAGATGGAACTTATGGGCTGGTCACTAGGCCATGTTCAAGATGGAGACACTCTAATGACAGGCCACAGACAATCCAATCATTTAATAAAAATCTGCGGCTGGTCTTCCATGTTGATCACTCCCCATTGAACGAAGGCAGACAGAAGATGGAAAAAACAACCCAGAAATAAATCAAAGTCAAAAAGAAATGTAATATATTTTTCCAGTTTATCCAGTGATTATTATTTTTGAGGCTCATCTACAGACTTGACCACAGAGAGTTAAATGTCACCTAGCTTATTCTATTTCAGAAATTGTAGGTCAGGCCAATCGTAACAACGAATTATATTCATTAAGATGAATGCGGATGCCATGGTCGCTTGTAGCGGCTACATCTGTTGCATACCCCAGAGAATAATTTGAGATGCTATGTCATATGTCAGTTCCATTTATACCTAATTCATCGATTCTCTTTCTCCTCATCCGTCACGACGTATTGGAAACTGTGGCCTCTGTGTCGATTAAATACTGTAATCTGTCTTAATTTGATTCAAAAGATAAACAAATTTTGGACTTGGAAAATTGGAGAGCGGATAACCGTGTCAGATTATTATTTGTGACATGAATGTGCCCCTGGTTACGAGTGTCCTCTGTAACAGGTGGCCAATTACAGCTCCGGGCTGTTGGTGGTGTTGTGACTTTTGGTGAACCGTTTCATGATAACGAGTTTGTTGAAATTTGTCCGAAATATTTAACAGCAAACTGATACACCCATTTGCCACCCAGGTTACATCCTTATTACACCGTGCTGCGTGACAAATATGTTTTTGTTGCAAAGTCAAAGTTTTCTTGTTATTGTTGGAAAGGGCACTTTCAGTAGCATCTGTAAGGTAGTGCCCTGTTAGCAGAATGATGCCAGATGCCTAAATGGTATAACTCCAGTGAAAAATATTATTCAGGCAAATTGTTCCTTGTCAAATGGCAAGTACAGAAATTTATTTTAAGAAATAAATAATTTTTAAAGAAATAAATAATATTTAAAGAAATAAAATAAATATTAAGAAAGGATGTATATAAAGTTACCAAAATTGATAAAAAAATGGTGCAATTTTTTTTCATCTCTCTTTTTTTTATCTTGTAGGTGATCAAGTAGGAGAATGCAGAGCTCATGGTAACCTTGGCGCTGCATACTTTTCCAAGGGTAGCTATAAGGAAGCCTTGACGCACCATAGATTCCAGCTTGTACTAGCCATGAAGCAGAAGGATCGAACAGTAGCTGCATCGGCCTTAAGCAGTCTTGGTAAGATTTGTAACAATCGTTTATCTCTCACACACTTTAAATGTCTGGAAGAGAATTTTTTTTTGGGGGGGGGGGGGGGTAAATTGGATATTGTAGAGTAAAGTATGTGATAAGAAAATCCCTCATTTATCTCTCACACACTTTAAATGTCTGGAAGAGAAATTTTGTTTTGTTTTTCGTTGTTGTAGATTGGATATTACAGACGTTAAGTATGTGATTAGAAAATCCCTCATTTATCTCTCACACACTTTAAATGTCTGGAAGAGCAATTTTTTTTTTTTTTTTTTGTGGTTGTAAATTGGATATTATAGATGAATATTATAGGCTTGAATAGTAACGTTTCGTTTCAAGAAATAAAAAATCAAGTCTCTGGTGGTATCCAGTTTGATCAGTTGCAATCTTATTTTGAGTATATTCATAAAAACGATGCTTGCATGCTCTATTTGGTAAAATTAAGTAAACAAAAAATGAAAGGGAAATAAAGAAATAAAAAGGATGAAAAAAACAACAACAACAACTCAATATTAGTGCATAGGTCAAGTCTACTGTAATTTAATCACTGAATCGAGAAAATGCATATTCATATGCATAAAATTGAACTGCCCAGATGCTATAGGAGGGAATCAGTTGGAATAATAATTTAGGAAGCTACTGACATGAGAAGAATGCTCTTGTGAATAAACCCTTAACACTTTAGACTTTAGCAACCTAGCAGCCTACACCATTTATTGTTCTGCAATCAAGGCATCGTGATATTTTGATTCCATCTTGCCTTGGTCCAACCCATGTTTTTCTCTGATCCTTAATTAAGTTAATTAAGGAATTGAGTAATTGAGTTAATTAAGGAACCCTCTCCTTGTCAATAACTGACTGCTTGTACCAGTTGGTGTTATTTGTGTCAGCACACATCACATTGCTTTGGTATTTAGCAAAAAGCCTCCCCAAATTTACCACTAGCCTGATTGCCATATCTCAACAAAATTTATTCTGCACTGAAAGTGAGCATTAGGAAAAACACAACTTTCTTTTGATAGGTTCATGTAGACCCGTATTCATATTCATTCTATATGATCTGGTATTGATTTCTTTCAGGTGTAATTTCCATGTCTTTAGATGTAAATTGATCCCCTCAGGACTCCACAGGTTCATGTTTCTTCAAATGTGTCTGTCAGTCTGTGAATGTACCTATACTCATAGTGGAATGTTGAGAGAATTTGCAGATAAAAACTAGAAGGCTAAGTGTTTTACCTCATGGCTCAAGTTTAAAGCAATATGTTGAAAACAGGTCTCATGATTTGGTCACATTGGTCTCAGGTGATTAATCAAAACTTTGAAATGATTTGGTCACATCGGTCTCATCACTAACGTACAGTAGTGATGAAAGAACATGTCCTACGTTCAGTTTTTCAAATAGCACGAAAAGCAAGGCTGTTCCACCCCCCCCCCCACTTCCACCCTTCCCGCTCTCACCTGAATGTTCTTCATTTTAATGCAGTCACTAACTAACATTGTATTTATACCACAGTCTAAAGATTTTAATCAAATTGATTTTCAGTGAAAAAGAGCTTATATGTTGGAACACCTGATAGATTTATCCTAGGATGATTCAAACTAAACAATAACTTTGATGATATTTTGCATATAAATTGTTTTTAACTTGGAATCTTAGTAGTAAACTTATTTGAAGTCTGACGATATTTCAAGATTGGTGTAACGTTCCACAGCAGAATGTCAAAATGTGTTCGTGGATTATTTCAGATACACTACACGGTTATCTCTGCCGTTATTTGTATGTTTTCTGCTTGACACTTTAGCTGAGCTATATTACCGTTGTAGTCTTAAAGTATTTGTAACAAAAGTCGTCGAGTGCAACATTATATATCGGTTTGAACGAAGAAGAACGACACAAGTAGCTGGTAATTGTATCTCTCCTCCATTTGAAATAAATCTGGAGTGGAAATTTACACATTCAGGGACATCGTAAATATTTACGGCTATGATAGGTCTAACCTTGGGAATGTCCGACAAAAAATATAAAGGAAAGAAATATTGCTTTCACTTTGTTCATGTGTTGGTATACTGTTACTCAGAGAGCCACTCAGTTTCATGTTAATTGAAAAATATAACAACCTATGGGAGAGGTTGGGATGGGTTGTGTGGGATAGGATGGGAGTGGTTGCTAAGTGATAGGATGGTAGAGGTGTGGGAGAGGTTGCATGTGGCAGGATGGGAGAGGTTGGGGTGGGTTATGTAGGATAGGATGGGAGTGGTTGCTTGTGATAGGATGGTAGAGGCTGTGTGGGAGAGGTTGATTGTGATAGGATGGTAGAGGCTGTGTGGGAGAGGTTGATTGTGACAGGATGGGAAAGTTTGCATGTGACAGGATGGGAGAGGTTGCATGTGACAGGATGGGAGAGGTTGTGTCGGAGGGGTTGCATGTGACAGGATGGGAGAGGTTCTTGGGAGAATTTGCATGTGACAGTATGGGAGAGGTTGCATGTGACAGGATGGGAGAGGTTGCATGTTACAGGATGGCAGAGGTACCATGAAACAGGATGGGTGACGTGTGAGAGGATGGGAGTGGTTGTGTGTGACAGGATGGGAGAGGTATTTTGAGGATGGGAAGGTTGGGTGAGAGGATGTAGGGAAGAGGATGAGAGAGGTTACATGTGAAAGAATTTGAGATGCTCTGTGGTAAATGCAACTTGATGCTTCAAAGGTATTAAGGCTTGTCTTACAGTGTAGAAACATTTCTGTATGAGAATTAACCACTTTTTTGCTTATTTTTTAAACCTATTCATGTTTTGTTTTATGTCTCTCTCCAAAGGTCATGTGTACTCAGCGATTGGTGACTACCCCAATGCCTTAGCCAGCCATAAACAGTGTGTCTTATTAGCGAAGCAACTCAGCGACAAGCAGTTTGAGGCTCGGGAGATAGGCAATGTCGGTGCTGTCTTCTTGGCACTGGGAGAGGCCAGCAATGCTTTGGACTGTCATAAAGAACATTTAGAGATAGCTCAAGAACTTGAAAACAAAAACGAAGAGGCCAGAGCGTATAGCAACTTAGGCAGTGCATTTCATTACAAAAGAGAGTTCAAACAAGCTATACAGTACCATAGTAAAGTTCTGAACATTTCCAAACATTTGGGTGATCGTGCAATAGAGGCCAGAGCCTGCGCGGGCCTGGGCCACGCTGCGCGTTGTGACGGGGACTTGGACCAAGCCAAGAACTTTCATGAGCAGCAGTTAAATATATCCCTCAGTATGAAGGACAAAAGTACAGAGGGAAGGGCGTGCTCAAATCTAGGTATCGTCTATCAGCAATTAGGACAGTACGATACAGCGTTGAAGTTACACAAAGCCCATCTCATGATAGCCATGGCCCAGAAAGACGTCGCGGGGCAAGGCAGAGCTTATGGAAATATGGGGAACGCTTACACCTCTCTGGAACAGCACGACCAAGCTGTGAAATATCACAAGCAAGAGCTGGTGATTTCGAGAGAGGTCAACGATCGAGTCGCGGAAGCTTCCACGCATGGCAACCTCGCTGTCGCATATCAAGCTATGAATATGCACGACAAGGCCATGGAACATTACAGAGGACATCTGAACATTTCTCAGGAGCTACGAGATAGATCAAGCCAAACTCGAGCTCTCATCAACATGGGGAACTATTTAAGTTCCAGGGGTGAATTTGCTCAAGCTCTACCTCACTACGACAAATATCTCAGCGTTTGCGAAGCGGTTAAGGACAAAGCCGGCATCGGCAAAGCTTATCATAATCTAGGCTATGCGCATTACTCTCTGGGGCATTACAAAGATGCCGTACAATTTTATGAAAAGGATTTGCTCTTGGCTAGCGAATTAAAAGATAAGATTAGTATGGGACGTGCATACTGTAATCTCGGTCTTGCGTATAGAACACTCGGGAATTACAAACGCTCGGAACAGTGCCAGAAGTGCTTCCTAACGATCGCTCACCAAGTGAAGAACGTCCCCGGCAAGTTCCGAGCCCTGGGAAACCTCGGGGATGTATACATGGCCAAGAGAGACACCGAGGGGGCTGTGAAGTATTACGAACAACAATTGCAGCTCGCTAAGCAAGCAGAAAATAAATCACTGGAAGCAAGTGCCTTTGGCTCGTTAGGAGCCGCCCACCGAAAACTGAAACATTACGACAAATCTCTAGGCTTCCACACTCAAGAGCTCCAACTCTATCAAGAGTTAAACGACATGAAGGGAGAATGTAAAGCACACAGCCACCTGGGAGCGGTGCATTCTTCGCTGGCTAAGTACCTTGATGCTTTCAAGTGTTACGAGGAACAGCTCGAGAGGTCTCGGGAGCTGGGTGATAGCGTACTACAGGCTCAGGCCTGCGGCAATCTAGGAATATCCAAAATGAATATGAGTCTCTTCGAAGATGCCCTCGGTTTCTTCGAGGAACAGCTCTCGATCTTAGAACATTGCGTCGGTAGCACCGTGACCTTCGACAGAGGCCGTGCATACGGCCACCTCGCGGAATGCTACGAATCCTTGGGCGATTACGAAGACGCTGTGAAAAACTTTGAGCAGTACTTATCTGTAGCGCAAAAGATGAGTAACGTGGAGGAACAGAATCGGGCATACCAGGGTCTGGGTAACGTCCAGAAAGTCGTAGGAAATCTTCAGCAAGCTCTCTTCTGCTTCGAGAAGAGACTGCTTCTCGCTCACGAAACTGAAAATCTCTCCGCCAAAGCCTCTGCTTACGGTGAGCTAGGGAAGATTCACAGCCACATGGGAAACTTTGAGCAGTCGGTGTCGTGCTTAAAGCATCAGCTGAGTCTCGCCATGGAGATGAAAGACAAGTCGGCCCAAGGCGATGCCGCCTGCGGTCTCGGGGAGGTGAACCTGCTCATGGAGGAATTCGACAGGGCTCTGGAATTTCATCAGATGGACCTGAATATCGCAGAGGAGATGAACGATCTCTCGAAGCAGTGCAGGGCATTTGGAAATTTAGGTATGGTACAGGAGTCCCTGGGTAACTTCCAGAAGGCGATAATGTACCAGGAACAGCACCTCAGTATCGCAGCCGAACTGAACGATAGAGCGGCAAAGACGTTAGCTTACAGTAGTCTGGGTAGAGTCCACCACTCCCTGGGCAACTTTTCTCAGAGCATTGCGTACCTCAGACAGGGTCTCCAGATCGCCGATCAACTCGGTAGGGATGAGGACGAGGCCAAGATCCGGTACCGCCTCGGGCTCAGCCTCTGGTCCAGCGGGAGCGACGAAGAGGCTCAACAACAGCTTTATAAAGCCATAGATATCTTTGAAAAGATCAGTCACAGTACCTACCCAGGGAGCGACCATCAGATGTCCATGTTGGACGCCCAGACGGCCTCCTATCAGACGCTTCAGAGGATACTGGTCTCCGCCGGGAGGACCGACGAGGCCCTGGCGGTGGCCGAGAGAGGTAAAAACAAGGCTTTCATCGATCATATGCTGGTAAGGCAGAACCCCAGTGCTGACATAGAAGGAGAGAGTGAGGGGTGCTCCATGGTGGATGTTGAACAGATGGTGGAGGTTGTCAAGAGGCAAACAGCAACAGTACTTTATTTCTCAATAGCTGGAGGTCATCTGCATATTTGGTTGCTCTCACCTAGGGAAGGTAAGAAATATGCCGTGATCATCTTTACTTTGAAGAGTCATGCTTATATTCAAATATGGAAACATGAAATCATTTTTCTGTAGGTGCTTTGCTATCTTAAAGAGGGGGGGTGGTTGAAAAAGGATGAAGTCGGTGGCAAATAGAAACAAAACAGAAGAATGCAACACCGAAAGGATGTGCTTATGTAAGGTGACAAAGTCCAGTAACTTCGTTAACACATCCTTACTCCTATTTTTCCCCTTCCCTCTCTTTCCTCCCCCACCCCCCCCCCCACACACACACACACACACATTTTGAACAGTATACAGACATGGTTGTTATATCACTGATTCACTATGAGTGCTTTTATTAATCAATCAAACATGGTCGACAAGGGCTTTTAGATTGCCCATATACAGCAGTTACTAATGTATAAACTTATATATACTTTTATATTTGTTTAAATACATTGTTATTGGTTCACTCACTTAATTTTTTGATCCACTTTCTTTGCTTGTAGGCTTGGTAGTGTTTCACGATGCAGACCTCTCCGAGTTGGAGAAGGAACCGTCGGACCAAACTATGAGATCCAACCGGTCGTCACATTCCACGGCGGACCTCAGCCTTAACTTCAGTGCCTCGTCATACCTGGACCAACACATCATGCACGCCCGTGAGACCCTGGGCGTGGAGGCCCACCGTGGCTTCTCCACCGGCAGCGAGATAGCCAGCGAGACCGAGAGCGAGGCGGACGATATATTCCACCAGCATCTGGTATCCCTGAGCGGTACCAAGCTGGTGGACAAGGAGGACCATTCTGTCGCCGGGGGCAACCAGAGACGGAACAGCAGCATGAGGAGTCTATCCAGCGTGCACAGCCTCAGCGGTACTCTCAGGTCCAACGGAAGTGTCTTCGCCAAACCAGCGGGATTAGACCATAAGGCTTGGTCGGGCAAACCCCCTCTGAGGGCTCTGTATGACCTGTTGATCGCCCCCGTAGAGGATGAACTCAGACTGACGGACCCCGGAGATACTGGTATGGAAGACTTGGTGCTAGTCTTGGAAGGTGAGGCCATCTTTGCTGATTTATTTCAATATGTTTTCATAGTCTCTGAGATATTTTTTAATTTGGAAAAAGAGATAGTTCTCTGTGAAGGGGTTTATGGGTGTTAGGAAAGAAGATAGTGGTTGCTGTGGTATACCCCAGCAGCAAATATAAAATGTTCCCCCTTCCTTCCCCTTCTCCAGCTTCTCCTCACACCTCCCACCTTCCTGTACAAGAAGTCTACAAGTTTATAACTCATTCCATGTTAGCCTAATATAAAACAAATTAACAAACAAATAACAGTTATGTTAATCCTTTCTATTACAGAAAGTCCTTCTCTAACAGGTTGCCATTGGTCAGGTTAGGACTACACTGAGCTCACAGGCATTAAGACAGTTATTTAAATATTTACCTCTAAAATAGAAGGAGATAAATGTATAACTTCATGATTGCAACCTGACAATAAATTTTAAGGTAGAATTCTAACAGGGTGACTTTCCTAAAAAAGAGAGTTATAGTAAACAGATTTTTTATCTTCCTTTTCGTTTTTCCTTCTTTTAACTTTTTATTTGATGCAAAAATATGTTATGTAAATATCTCATTTTAATACTCAGAATTGACAATGTTAGGTAACTGTCTGCCAAGGCAGAGCAACCCTTATGCTCAATACTCTTTAATCACAATTTTGTAAAAATGGCAATACAAAGTCACATGATTCAAACTCTATATGGGAGGAGTTTGTTCTTCAGTTTATAGAATACAGACATTTTCCTATTTCTTAACTTCTAGTGATTAAAAATCCTGTGGAGCTACAAAGCTGATTCGTTTCTAGCTAAAGCACTACTTAAAACTAGAACAGGGTTACCTTGGAAAAAAAGCCTATGTTAATACTTGTATGTTTAACTACACTTGTATGTTTAACTACCTTGCACATGTATACCTTGTCTGGAGTTTTTTTCCAATTTCTCTTTGATCAGTATAGGTAGTACTATTTATAGTTTGTAACCCTATGAGGTCAAATAAAAGATACCTCATATGAAGGACCCCTGGTAAAAAATAAAGGGGAAAAAAATGAAAAAGTCGGCCTGCCATGGGCAGCATTAAAGCGGGAAATAATGTCATGATAATTTGAAGGACCCACTAGGGTTGTAATTGTTGCTAGGTTACATACCCCCTCTGAAGGTTAATTGTTTTGTTTGGATTAAGTGATACTTTTATTGTTTCCATATGCAAATTGTTATCGCAGATCCGATCTCTACAATGTCTTAATGAAGAGATTATGCTGTACAGTGCTTTTGGGTTTTTTGGGGAGTGGGTTCCGTGACGTAAATTGTGACGTAAAACTCGGATTAGGGAATATCAAATTACGGGACTGGGAAGGAAGTGATAACAGACGAGTTCGTCTGCAGTTTCTGTCCTTTAAATGTCAGTAACTAATTTAAAGATATTTCAGAGATGATAAACCAACGATCCCCAGCTGCCCGTAATAGAAGTCAAGAGGGAACATTGTTATCAGACAGATTGAAAAAAGAAGAAAATTGAAATAACAAAAATTATAAGTAGAGATATTTGTGTGTTATGAAGTGAAGCAGCAGCAGGTTCATATGGAAATTAATTTGAACTTTATAAATAAACATGATGCTTTTATCAGTATTTCATTGATGATTGTTTCATATTAAAAATGCCCAGGTCAAATTTTACAATGTTAAGGTAATTTCCACAGACGGATAGCAATAGGAATTTTCTGGTAGTACATGCAGAATGCAAATCTACAGACCTTTCTCTACTATTCAGAACCCTCTCCCCTCCCCCTTACCCCTCCCCCTCCAAAAAATCAAACAAACATAATTCATAATATAATATTCTGCGTATGCTCTGGACTGGTTTGAACCAGACAGGTTGAACTTAATGAGTTATACTAAATTAAGTTAATAATTAACTCAGTAATTAAATTTTACTTAATCATGCCACCGTATATCCTGCTAGATTAAATTTTTTCACACAGATATCATCTTTATGGTGCCTTTTGTGATGTCACTTTGCATCAGTAGTACCATCCTATGGGAGTTTATCTAGGTTTCCCAGTGTATGAGAGATGTTTTTTTGCAACCTGCCATCCTATCAGCAGAAATATTTGGCACCTTTCTGTTTCCTAAGATGGTTTAGTAAGATAGCACTAAACAATATTGATCATAATCTGTGAAATTCCTGTTATTGTTATAAAAGTTTTATCTCAGAACTGAATCAGATCCAGCAACTTTTGTTCCTCGTTTTTAATATCCAAAAAAAGAAAAAAAAACAGATAGGTAATAAGATTTGAGAGAAAATATCCCAGTAAAAGGTAATTGCTGGGTTTTAGTTCACAGTGCTATACAGTTTTCCATTCCTGAAGCAGTTGGGTCACTTTTGTGTTTTGGTGTGCGATACCATATAATTAATTCCCTGTGCCTATAGCCCTAGATGATATGGAACACATCATTCTCTGTAGTACACAATTTAACCCAGAGATTTCCGACTATATTTGGTGTAGATATGAGCCAACAATATTTTATTTTGATAAAGTATTGTCGTAATTCTTTATACAGGTAGTATCATCATAGAAAAACCCTACTGTATGCATGTCTATTCAGATAGCATTTTCACTGTGGGGTTAAATATTCTCATTTTCAAATCAATAAATTCTGCATATTACAAGTATTTACAACACTGCAGAATTTGCTAGAATTTAGATAATAAACCACATAGTAACTCAAAATAGATGTAACTATGACAACGCACCCACAGAATGAATCTAATTTGGAAGACAGCATGCTAATTGATTGGCTGCTACCTAGCTATATCTTCGATTCTGCAGATTTGCCAGCCTCAGTTTCCTTTAAAGGTCATCAGAATTGGCCCCTAATTATTTTTTTAAATCTTAAATCTTTCCAAAACTTTTGCAAGGATGCTTTCCTGAGGGTTCTGATCCATTGAAATTATTCACCGGCATTGTGAAAGTTGGTCTAGTCGGATTTTGAAAACTCAGAAAACTTTCCATAATAGTTTTATTCTACACCCTGTTCTTAAATGCGGCTCAGCTCTTTTCTCTATGGGCGGCGGGGCGAGCAATGTTTGTCACTTTTGTTAATTTTCTTTTGCACAAAACCCAAATATCTCACACTTTAGAATCTTCATGGACATTTTGTGCTCCTCAGTTGTTGGCAGAATAAATTAATTAAATTAAAAATAGATAAAATAATTAGAAAATTAATTTGCTTGCAATTTGATCTTTGATTGCTGTTATCTGTAACAACTTAACTTTGATAATGAAATGGAACAACTGCCTGATAAAAAAATAAATGAATACAAAATTTAAAAAATACAGCATTGAAGGGGAGACTTGGTTTACCAAAGACTTTAATAACACAATCTCATAGAACAAGATTTTAATTTAATTTTGACGCTGTCTGTGAAGGTTATCTGTTCGTTTTAATATTCAAAAATTTAATTACAGTTTCAACAAATAATGAAATGCTGGAGGTGGGTGGAGGGGGAAAGGTGATGGATGGGGTGATTGCTGAACTGAAAGTTTTGACAAGGTTACCTCCGTTATCTTACATGCTTGTTAAACAAGTATTAAAACAACTGTGCTTAGTACTTGCAATGTAGTACTAGTAATGTGGACAAAACTCATATGGGGATTTTATAATGTGTAAAAGTAAGTTGGCCTGACGTTTCGATCCTAGCAGGATCTTCTTCAAAGGCTAAATGACAAGTAACAGTAACAGAAGGGACAAAAACACACACAGAATACAGACAGGTTAATGAGGATGGTGAACACAAAGAGATAGATGTAAGGGGATTAGTAGACAAGGGATAGAGAGAATAAAGAAAGAAACCAACAGGGGAAGAGGAGAGGTAGGAGATTGTATAATGTCAGTATTGCTAGTGATTTTTTTTTTAAATAATTTCCTTGGTATTCATGTGTGACTTCGGATAAATTATCCTGCAAACAAAGGGCAAGAAGGGGAAAGAAAAGTGAACTGTATATTTGCCAACTGACACCTATTATTGTCCCTAAATATTTCAAAATAATGATTTTTGTCTTCTCTTTCTAACAGGGGATCTATATATGGTGCCTTTTGTCCTGTTGAAGGGTGCGTCGACTCCACCCCTTCACGAGCGATTTACGATACGAACTGTACCCTCCATTAGAGCTCTCAATACGAACCTCTACTGGGAAAACAGATCCTTGTCCAGCAGTGGAATGACACCAGCTGTTGTTATTGGCAACCCTCTCTTACCAAAGGCAGTTACAAAGAGATGGAAATGGGGTGATATTCCAAATTCAGAGAGGGTAAGAATAAAAAAAAGAAAAACTATTTACTTTTTTTTTCTTCTTCAAAGACACACCTTCGTTGAACAGCCTTGCTAGATTGTTATTTTTCTTTTGTGTTAGAGGAGAGGCTAGTCCAACAATTATATTTAGCCAGTATGTGTTAGATCCTTGTGATAACTGAACCTGCCAAATATCTTAAGGAAAATCTTGTTCTGTTTTTCGCCCTTTTATCCTCCCATGTTTGCCCCTTTTCTTGTCATATTTTTAAGATGACTATAAGCAGTGTTGACAATGAAGCCAAAGGGTCATTTTAATAACTTCAACATTTTTAGATTCAATGTTTGTAAAACACATCTCTATTACACACAGAAAAAGACATGGTGATGAGTAAAGAAAACTGTAAAGAAAGTCGAGCATGAGTTGCTCAAGTCTCCGGTCTTCTGTGTGAAAGTAAATCCAAATCTATCATATCACCTAACACATTTTCTTAAGCTCTTTTAGGAATTTTAACTTATGATGATGTTGATGGGGTTTGCTTCTCCTTCAAAAACAGAATCCCGACAAAAATATAAAACTTATGTTTAAACCAAATATGCAGTTCTTCTGACACCAAGAGACTAACATTTCACTCGGATTGTTTCTTCAAACATTAAAAATGGTCTGCTCTGTATTTTGCAGGAGGCTCGTGAGATAGCAGAGATGCTGGGCGTCCAAGCTATGACGGGACCCGATGCAAGCAAGGAAGCCGTACTGAAGACGATCTGTCAGGCAGAATGTATTCACATCGCAGCCGCTGTCAGCTGGAAGCTGTCTGCTGTAGTCCTCTCCCCCGGAGAGGTTCACGACGAAGAAGAAGAAAAACCAGTCACGTCCAGGTACCTCCTTGTATTATCAGACTACTACTTCTAGATTGAACTTAAATTACTTGGCTGGAGAGTAGTAATCAAAGTAATTGCAGCTGATTTTGCCAGAAAAACTAACTAACAAAACAGGAGAAATGTTTGTTAAGCCAGCAAAGATTCGCCGAGTTTGGATTTTTTTTTTTTTGGCGGTAATACCTCTCATGAGCAAAACTTTTAAAAAGACTTAGGCGAGGGAGTTGATCTGTGAAGTCTCTGAATAATTTTGAATATATAGACATATTTGTAAAGACCATCAAATGTCTTGTTTTTCTGTAATGACATGAAATGTTTTCGAAAGAGAGATTTTGGATTGGGGGGTGACAAACCTTTGATGGTTGATAGTTGCTCTGAAGGTGAAACAGCTATTTTGTTTGTTTATTTATCTCATTTTAATAGAAACAAAAACAACCAAAAATTTAATAAAAATATTGTTGGTGTAGGAGGTGATTTGCAAAGTATATTCAAAAGTACTTCATAACTAGATCAGAACCTGCTTTGTTGATCACAGCAGAGTTTGCGAGCTGATTAAGATGAATTGGTGTTCTTTAAAATCCACCTACATCAGTGATGAATAGATGGTTTAGTTATGGTTCAGTTTGCCACTGTTGTCTATATATATATATATATATATGACAATTTATCAACCACCACTGTTATACCAGTAGGGCACCACCCTGCAAACTGTTTAATAACCACTGAGGATTATCGTTTAACTTGCATTTATTCTGTCTGCTTCATTCCATCAGCATTGAAGTCCAGGGTGACGTTGAGAGGCTGGACCTCAACGATAGCGAAGAGAGCGACTTGGAGATGACAGAGCTGCCGTCCCTCTCTCAGTTTCTCCTCACCGCTGCCGATATAGCTCATCTTCATCTCACTGCCAAGCTGGTGGTCCTCAGTGCCTACGGCAGCGAGGGCCGTGGGGGAAGAGTCACCACAGATGGGGTCCTCGGCATTGCCAGGGCCTTCCTCGCTGCCGGGGCCCAGAGCGTCTTGATACCCATGTGGCCTGTGTCTGATTTAGCTAATGCCACCCTCATGAGGTGTCTATACGAGGGTCTACTGAGGGGTACAAAGGCCAGCGGTGCCCTCACGGAAGGAATGAGAGGGGTACAAGAGATTCGTCAGTTCAGCCATCCGTCTCATTGGGCAGGCTTTACTCTGATTGGCTGTGATGTCAGGTTAAGCAACAAGAGTGCAATGCTCGGTAATGCTCTGGGCGATCTTCTGACCACGCCCAGTAAATGTAGGGAAGCCCTTAGAGTGCTTCTCCATTTGGTAAGAGTTTAATTCTTTTTTGCTAAATATTTTGTACCAGTGCTCTGTTGTTGGTGGGGTGCAGGAAGGATAGGTGAGGTTGGGTGGGGGGGGGGCTAACTAGAATTTTGCATGATTTGATAAATTCATCAAACCAGAAGTGTTATGATTTGTGAACCTTTCAGTAGTATGCATTTATTTATATTATTAACTCAGGTTGTTGACTTCGTCATGAAATCAACTCCAAATATATAAGAAATCCCATTTCATAGGAATCTTATTAGTTGGCACAAACCACTAGCAATAGCAAACTTTAACAAGAGTTAAAGAGCAGCATGGCATGTCATTGCCTTATCCTCACATGGTAATAACTTATTTATATTCAATATTATATTATTAATAATCAAATTATGCCAATGTAATGCATGTACAGCTTGCTAATCAATCATGCATGGAGCCATTTCAAACAGTTTACAGGCAATTTATGCGCAATTACCTAAGTAAAAATACTATGGTAATAGACCATTGAGCAATCTGTCCCAAAAGCATGTACAAGGTATTAAAATTTGAAACAGCCATTAATCTAATGAAACACGTTGCATACTCGGTGAGTCAAGTATTGAAAATGAAGAAGAAGTGAAAGATTGTTTTGGAAGTATTTGAGCATTGTCATAGAGCATAATAAGATGGATCTTCCCTGTAGCTTGAGACATTTACAGCAGTTGGTTGTGTATGCACTATGCACTAGTATTTGTTTCCAGTATGTTCATTCATGAGCAAATGAAAAGAAGCAACATAGACTGTTAACTGGTTTAGTTGGTTTCACAAAAGATATATAACATAACACATCATAACATAATATAACATAACCTATTATAATATAACACAACACATCATAACAAGACAAAGACAACAATTTATTTCCAGCAATTTTTTACAGTACATGAATGTTTAACAAAGCATAAACAAATGTTTTTGATATACAATTACAAACTTAGAGAGACAGGTACAAAGAAGAAAAAAGCATTCATCATGATATTTTATATACAATATTTAAGCTGTACAAATGCATGAAGGAGAAAAAAAAAGGCACACTGCTTATATAAAGATTCCCAATTTGAATATAATAAATATATACATATACTGGAGAGAAATTGGTGAAATGAAACAAACCTCCATTACAAAATAAAATAAAATAAAAAATTTATAAAAAAATGAATTTGTCGCTAATCAATACAGAAAAAACTTGAAGTAAGAAATTAGTTTTGACATTGATAAGTAACATAACAAAAACACAACATTACACAACATAATAATATAATATAACATATAACATAACATATTATAACACAACATAACATAACCTATTATAATATAACAACACAACATAAGATAACAAAACACAACACAATATAACACAACATAACATAACATATTATAATATAAGATACTATAAGATAATGTAACAAGTGACTTTTCAATGATAAACAATGTTAAGTATGGGCAAGAGCTTCAGAGAATACATACTTGGCAAACATTGCTAAAAAGAATTGAAAACAGAAATTGTCACTTGCTGTAACTGACAATTTTTGCCAACACGCCTAAGCCCTTTTAGCACACACAGAGCTGGTTGAATTAGTTTTTCACAACTTAGTTGTGGTAATTGCCACATGTCGCTTTCTTGACATACATACAGGGCATAAGAGACCTTCACATGACACATACCTAACATTCTTTGCTTAACATGAATGCAAAAGCCTTCACTTCAATTAACTGATGCTCAGTGCACAAATTGTTGCCAAAATGGGAATACCAAATTGTGTAACTGAAGGTCTGCATATTTCTAAATTTCTGTTTTTCCAAACTTACTTTTTTATTTTTTATTATTTTCTTTTCATCAGATTGAGAAATCCTTACAGAGAATCAACAGAGGTCAGGCCAATCCTATGTACACCACGCAACAGAGCATTGTGAATAAGGTTGGCCCAGTCAGAGGGTGGCAAGAACTCCTCAAATCTGTTGGATTTCGATTTGAGGAAGAGGCGGGTAGCTCTATT
This sequence comes from Apostichopus japonicus, assembly GCF_037975245.1. NCBI lineage: Eukaryota > Metazoa > Echinodermata > Holothuroidea > Aspidochirotida > Stichopodidae > Apostichopus > Apostichopus japonicus. Next base: position 22,260,736 of record NC_092575.1, on the reverse strand, counting down.
CCTCCCTCGGTCTTCTTCCCCATCTCAGATCCTGGTGACCAGTTGCTTAAAGCTAGCTCCAGTCTACAGGCTTTGTTAGGTATGACATCATCTTCATATCAATTTTAAAGTGTGGGTAAGGTTTTACTATAAGCGGTTTTGTTTTTCCACCTTTGCACAAATTGCTACTCAGTAGGTCAGGGTAGGTCATAGGTCAAGATTTTTCTTTCAGGTTTTTTTTTGTTTTTTTTATGCTCAATGAGGCAGTCTTGTTCGAAATGTTAAAAAGTTTACAGAAAGTGTTAAGGATGATAATTAGCCATACATTAAAATTGCCCAAATTCCCCTGCGTTTGCCCTCCAGGGATCAAAGAGCATTTTCCTACAACAGTGGAATCTTTAAGTGTTTATACAGGCTCTGTGTGGCAGTTCCAGTAAGCCATGCGCCATAATGTAAAGACAATAATGTTATACAATAATAGAGTAATATCATTATATTCATTATGTTGTCATAGTGACACAGACTCAGCAAGGGAGGTCGTTCATGTAATTTTGATAATGGTTGGCTCATAAGCAGGAAGTTTGAGCTTGTTTTCATGTTACTTCTTGTCTGGGCAAGTTTCAAAAACAAGACAACTGGAGGTTAAGTCAAATTTTGAGTCATTGAGAAAAAATTTAACATAGATATTGACATTTTCAATTCATTCATAGCAATCAGTCAAATAAAGTGTTTTTGTTTCAATAATTGTTTGCATGAAATGTTTATACCGACAGAAACTTTTGGAGAGATCTAACGTTTTCCCTGTTCAGTTTATTGAATTACTAAGACTAGCAATGACTCATATGTTTATTGGTACACAAATTTACTAAGATTAAGAAGTAATTAATATGCAATATTTAACTTATAAAAAGGGTCTGTGAAGTAGTGGATCCGAATTAATTTATGATATGTCCAATCTTGTTTGTTTTTGAGTTTAATCGAATCAGTCTAATTAGATATTGATCGCAAAATTGTTTTACAAGAGTCAGTATTGTGCAAGGTTTTGTATCAGACTCTCTCCATTCTCTAAACCTGATTTTTCCGGGTTATTTCAGAGAGTGACCAGCGGGTATATTAAAATGTTTTCTCTCTTCTTTTCTTTGCTTGATAGGTTTGCAAAGTAATACCCTATCAGCAATATGTAAGATGTTGCCAGCTCCTGAAGCAGCACAAGAGGTCATCGCTATGGTGAGTGGTCATGTGACATTATCCCTAGCAACAGAATTTGATTTGTAATGGTAGTGGTCATTGATTATATAACTTTGACCTCAACCTCAGCAGGTATCTGCAGTGGATTGGATCGATTTCACTACTTTGCCTCTTAAATTATTTTCAGATGTGTGCAGTCTATATGATTTTGTCCTGAAGCATCCTAGAATTGCCCACAGACTTTATTATTTTTTTATAATATTGAAGGTTAAGTAAGCATAATTTGTATTAAGGTTGACCTTCAATTGAAAGATGAGGGTAGGTCAGAAAAACACAAATTGTTATTTTGTTCCATCAAAAATTATACCAGTGGCAGTCAATAACTTTGAAGTTTTGGACAGAAACCGAAAAAAACCCTCATGTTTTAATTTTTGGAACCATGACTAATGGGTTATTAAATTGCTAAATATTTGAGCTCTGAAACACAGTTCTAGTTCTGGATTTTGTAGTTAAGTTGAGAGGTATTCAATTGTGTGTGACTCTTAGACGGCATTCTCAAAATTATACAGAGTCGTAACCCATGAAAATACAGCTATAAGCTTTTTCTCCTGCTTCTCGTATCAACACTACCTCAAAGTTTTGCATAATTGTCCATTTTAACATGTGTTTTCTCTTGTAAGAGTTTGTGCTGAACGGTATGAGAGAGCTATCGTCAATCTAACAGGTTGTCTGTTCGTTTTGCATATCTCACATGATTCTGCACGCTTTCCCCTGTAGTTGCGGAACATACTAAAGAGTGTGGAAGCCCTGCGGAAGGGCGCCACTAATCATAACCCTAACAAGGAGCTCCCACAGCCAATGGTAGGCCTGTTTTCCGTGTGACGTCTCAGTGTTTGCCGTGTTCTTATCACTCCTTCATCAAAAACTTGCTCAGACACAAGAAAGGAAAAAAATCCCTTTTTTTCTCCCTCTTTTTGCACCCCACCTTTCTTTTCACAATCTGATTTTTGTTCAGTTCACAGCAGGAAATAATATAGTCTTTAAATTTTGCGCATTATTTTTGCAATGTGATACTGGGAAAAAATGTTCCCTGCTCGGTCATCCTAATTAAACCCATTAGTAGTTTATTAACTTAATTCCTGTTTGTTTGCATTTGTTGTTTAATATCTGTCAGATTGTCACCTATCATTCCTCGACACAGAAATAATTTATGATTAGGGTGTAATGGTTCTGTAAGTAATGGTGAGGGGGTGAGGGAAGGGAAGGAGTAGGACAGGGAGGGAGGGAGGGAGGTGGTAGGAAGGCCCATAGTTGGATTACTTGGTCTCATTGGTAATAATGTCAGAATCCTCTACATGATATTGGAGGCACTCGTAATGTAGACAGTCTTTCTGGAAAAGAATGTTGTTGATTTTTCATCTGAAAGATCAGAGTTAAGTGATTAGCTTTTTAATTTGTTAGTGTACCTCTGTACAGTTGAAATTTTCTGGGATGGATGCTCAGATATTTCCTGATTCTTCTATAATTATGTAACCTCCATTTTAGCTGCAAATTGGTATTTTAGTAAAAATGAAGGTGGGAAGTCATTATGGGCTTGCTTAATTTGAAGTTAAAGTTTACAAGGTCGTTGTTTTTTGTTTGTTGTGACTTACCCTTTTTGCTTTTCTCCTCTCACACACTGTTATTAATTCTCTCACACACTGTTTTGAAGTGCACTACAGGCCTCCACCTATCACTATCACCACTGCATGTCTGTTTTTTTACAGTGGAACCATATAAAAAATTGGAAAAAATCTAAATAAAGCTTCCAACTCTTTTTACCTTCAAGAGTCAACAGTTGGCGTAATAACGTCAATATTTTTTTTTAGGTGTCAATTTGATCTCAAATTTTTCAATGTCGACAGTAAATGACTATATTTGATATCTATTTATTAGGTCACAACTTGGTTGTGTTGTAAGTTATCTCATTCCTGGCAGACGAAATTAGCAGCGTTGAGTTGATTCTCGAGATTCTTGAATAGTAATCTCCTCACTATTGATGGACTGAAGTGTTTATGAAAGGCATATAATTGTCAGATATAGAACAACTTGAGAGGAATTGTTTTTGAAGGACATACCGGATTTCCTTAAGTCGACAAAAATGCTGGTAGATTTGACAGCTGCAATTGAGAAGTAACTTATGGAAATCTTTGTTCGGCTGAATTGGCTGAAATCATAATCAATAATGTAGTCGACTGTGGAAGGATGGATAAGTTCCCTAAAAATATTATGTTACTTTAATGTACCAGCACCATGCTAAAAAGGAAAGGAACTTTGTAAATTAAAAAGTTAATTATGAAAAATGCAAACAACATTCCATTCTGTGGGACACAATATTTTAAACTATCAGACTGAAATGGTTTAAATGGGGAGAGAGGAATGGTTGTAACAGTTAAAAGGTCTCTTAGTTATTATTGATGAGGGCTAACCAAGTATGACTGGATATTTACTGTGGGTTTGATGCACAGCTTATAGATTTATGGCAAAATGCAGCTTTTCACCTTCAAAATTCAGCTTTAAAAACAGCATCTCTTCTAAAATGATCTTTCAGAAAGCACCGCAGCACTTTCCTGAATCCAACATGCACAAAACTGGCGTAAAAATGACAGTTGGAATGAATGTCATTGCTTTAACCCAGTTCTTTTTTTTCCTTCTTCTTTTTAGTTTTATTAAATGATCCTGTTGCATGTTTGTATTTTGTTCCAGTTGCAAAAAGTATCATCTGCTCCATGATTATATTTTTTGTTTGTGGCAAATGCGCCAAAAAGAATGTTAACCTGTATCATGTATGCAAAAAGAAAAGAAAAGGAAATGAAAGCAAAGAAAACAGAAAGTTTTGAATCTCAGTCATGTGATACAAATTTATAGATGATGTTTCAAGTGCTGAACATTTCAAACTGTCCATAGATTGATTACCAAAATATGACAGTGTAGCATTCATCATGTTCCATAGCACTTATGTTTGGACTGAAAATACATCAATCTGACACACACAAAGAAAAATATAATTCCTGGATGGCGATGCTTTGTCGTAAAATATGCAAATTATTCTACTACATGATAGTAATGATTCCCCAAATTCTTCAATTTCCAAAATTTATCTCATCTTGCTTCATAAAAAAATTCATAAAAAGTTGCTGATAAAATGATAAAATGTTTTATGATGTACCACAACAGTGTGAAACAAAGATTTGACTTTTTAATCTCACTTTTGCTGACTACAAGCATCGGCAAATATATATATATATATATATATATATATATATATATATATATATATATATATATATATATATATATATATATATATATATATATATATATATTACCATACGCTGAGAAAATGTATGTCGTAATCAGAAGATGAAGGAAAGCATGACTTCTTCTTTTCTCTTGGTATGACAAGTTAGTGGTAAATAAATTCTGCTAACATATTAGTCATAAGTTTTACATCCATTTGTTCTGATATGATTTGTTATTAACATCTCCTTTTTCTTTCTTTTTAAAATTGAAATTTTTGAGATCGTGTTGCATCATCGCTTGCTTTGGATAAAAATTATTCTAGAAGTATTTTTTCTGTTTATGTTCCTGTGTGTGTGAGTGTGTGATTTCTAATAAGTTTAGCAAGAAGTTCTGCATGCAGTCATCATGATTTATGGTAAATATGCATACGAGCTGGAAGGTCTGCGTACATACGATATTCAACGTAATTTCTACTCCCTAATGCACTGATACATGGATAACGACAAAGGAATAAAATAAGAACATTTGTTGAGGCTATGCAGTCCCTGGATAGTTTTTGACGTAATTCCTGATAAAAAACTAAGATAAGAAAGTCCAATTGTTACTGTCCTTTTGGCATTGGGCTCTCTCATAACACAACATGAATCAGTTATAATACAGAAGAGATTTGTTCAAAAGGAGAACTAGCAGAGCATTTGCATTTATTCGTGGTTAATGAAAAGATAGTAAAGATTTGGATCGCCCTTTGCCTGAATGAGTAATGTGTGTTGCTGCATATCTAGGTGATCTGTGACTCTCTAGGTAATTTCCTTCCCTTCAACGGAATTAATTCCTTCACTATTTTTTTTTACTGATAAATGAAAGATCATGAAGCAGGCTAGGGGGCCAAAGTAGGAGTTTGAACTTGAATTTGGTAAGACTGCAGAAATTTTCATGTGTCTGAAGTTACATATTATTTTGAGTCAGGTAGTTGTGTGAAATGCTGCAGAAGAGTTTAAGGGTTCTGTTTTAAATCAACCTCATAGGTTGGCAGTATTTTCGATATTTAGCATTTTGTTTCATCCATTTTGACCGAAGATAATTGTATCAAACTTTGACCCTTTGACTTTCTTAGACTTGTTCACAGAATTAATATTCATTGATGAGTAACCAGTTAATGGTGTTTAAAAATTTGCTCTTGAATATATGTCTCCCACCCCCCCCTCCCCTTCCCAGACAGCAACATTTTTAAACCAATGCAAAAAAAAAGAAGAGTTTCACATTTTGTTAAATTATTTTTGAAAGGGAAAACTTGACCAGTGGAGTCAATGAATCTTGGAAGTTTGTTATCAAATTATATGAAAACTTTACCAGCATTAACCACAAATACTACTTTATGTTGCATGATCCTGCCCTATGAACTTTGCTTTAATTGTTAGACTTTGAATCATACTGGAATGCTGCTGCAATAGCAAAGAGTTACCATTTAGCATATTTTACATCTTTAGCTTTACGAGACAGTTGTTTTATGGTTACGTATGTTCATGAAATGCATCCTACTGCTTGAATATTTAATGACATTTGACACATTATTGTTGGCTTTAATTTAAGGGAACATTTAGGAAGGAAATTACTTAATTTCCATTGACAGAAGAAAGCAATATCTTTGCATAATTATCCTTCAGGAACAAACAAAAAAAAAGAAGAAATTTCCAATGGATATTTAGGAGTGGATCTGTGGTTTATATTGGCCACATGCATATGGATTGTGGCTCATGCATAACATCAGATTCTAATGCTCTTATCAAGTATTGTCAAACTTGTACACAGATAAACCTTGATTATCATTTTTGTCTTTTCGACGATTTTTATCATTGTTTTGTTCTCTTTTTTTTTTGGTAGCTTCAGCATGTGGTAACTCATTACAGTCGTGAAGGTAACAATAACATTCAAGTACCGGTTAATGTGGAGCTATGGAGGTCACCCGGATGTCATGAACTATTAGCGTCTCTCGGTATGTCTACTAGTCGTTCTTTCCTGAGGAAATTATATCACCTGGTCAATAAAATTTTAAACCAGAAATGTATTTTAAAATATTTGCTTTTTATATAGGGCTTTATACCAGCGATAGGTCTCAAAGCGCTTTACAGACGTTATATTACCCCTGGTCGATGATAACCTGTCCCAGAGACAATCCCTCCAGTCGGCAGCAGTTAAATACTGCGCCAGGTAGTGACAAGTTACCTCACAGGTACCCATTAAACCCCTGGGTGGAGAGAGGCAAGTGAGAAAAAGCACCTTGCCCAAGGACACAACGTAATGAAATAGGCAGGAATCAAACCAACAATCCTTGGATCACGAGTCAGATGCCTTAGCCAATTGGCCACCATGCCAATGAAAGATGAAAGAATGAATCAAGTTAGGGATGTGACTTTTGAATGTGATTTTGAACCAGTGTCATCTGGGGTAAAAAAGTTCCGCGTAATTTTCATGAGAGATTTGAGAAGAATGGTGGGACTCTTGTGCCGAAGAAAAGAAAGACTTTTTTAAAGAATAAAAATTGTTCAGAAATGAATAGTTGAATTAATAAACATATGCCAAAGTGTCCTTTGGTATTTTAGGAACAATGTTGTGTTCCTTCAATTTTTGGTTCATCTGTTCAGATTAAATTGATCTCTATAAATTCAGAGAGAATTGTTCATAACAAAGTTTAGATCACAATTTTCTTTATTGCAAAATTTCTCAATTGTGAAGAGTTTGATATGCAATTTTGTGTAACGTTCTCACTGCTGTGGTGGTGGAGTGGTTATGGGAAGGGGGGGGGGGTGGAGACAACATTATGGTGGAGAGGGAACATAGATAGGAAGCCAGAGAAAGGCAAAAGATATTCAAATCTCACTTTCTTTTAAAATCTCTTTCATGTGGCTTTGATACCTATGTTCTCTTACCTTGGAAAGTTCTTCGTTAAATTAGCAATTACCCTAATTGGAATTTACTTTAATTTTGTTGCTCAAGGTTTTGACTTGATTGATGTGGGTAAAGAAGAGGTTCAGTTGATTACCAGCAAAACCATCAGCAGACGAACCATTAGCTACACTGTCGTTGCTCTCATGTCCATCTTTGGTAAGTTTTTTTTTTTTTAACTCATATTTGAAATTTTAATGTTTGAAACTCCTTTGCTTACTTAACAGAGCAGATTTTAAACAGCTGATGGAATTGCTAAAATTATTCAAATTGCATTAAATGGTTAAGAATTCAATAATTAGAAACAACTATACAGCCGTAAACGATCACTTAGCCAGAACGAGGGTGGGTGGGTGGTGTGGAGGACGGGGGTGTCCAATTACATATGAATATGCATGGGGGCTTGATCCAGGTGAAACTGAGTACAAAGTTACATACCAGATTGGAAAACGCTGTAAAAGAAGGAAGAATTGATGAGCAGACTGAAAAGATACAAAATTTTCACCTTTCTCATTTCAACAGACTTCATTGACTAAAAATACCAATTTCACAGAAATGATGGTATATATTTTATGCTTTTGATTTCAGATCCATCTGAAACGCCAAAGCCTCTCCAATTGGAACAGTTCTCCTCCATGGAGAGCCTTTCTTCCTCTCATTCGGGGACATCCTTCTCTGGGATGTCCCTCTCTGCGATGTCAGCATCCTCAATCATATCCAGTCATTCTCTGAGAGGCAACGTCGGAGCATCTCTGGAAAATAAAATCTCACGATCCATCGTCAAGAGCGTGAAGGAAGGAAGAAAGTCTTTCAACAGAAACGCCAACGCCTCGACTCCGAAGAGCACTGATAAATCGCAACCTCACGTGACATTCCAGGCAGACACATCGGTCTCCGAAAACCTTGATTTCTCCCCGGTGACTTCCTCTCCTGGTCCGGTTTCCAGAGGCGGTGCTCAGAATCGAGATCTTCCCCAGAATCTGAGGAATTCTCCGAGGCTTAATGCATCGGCTGACGAAACATTAGTGGAGAACACTCTGACTGGAATCAAGAGTCCAACCGAAGAAAGGAGGAGAAGGCTCACCTTCTCGTGGAACGGAAAGAGTTCACCGCACGGTAGCCAGGACAGTCCCATCGGCTCCTCCCGAGAGAACCTCGTGGTCGATAGACAGGGTCAGTATCTTGGCGTGACAAATCCCGGATTCGTGGAGGAATCCGATTACAGCAGTTATCCTTCCAATATCAGCTCAGCGTCCAGTCTAGAGCTGACCACCAACGACCTCAGAAACCTCGTCTTCCGGGGCAGGACCGGCTCCAACATATCCAGTACATCTAGCGAGGTCTTCTTTCCTTATTCTCCGGGCAAGAGGAGAACGAGTCCCTCGCTGGGGCACCCTCTCTCGAGGAACAGCTCGGGATCTCAAGGGAGCCCACTGTCCAGACTGAGTCCCAGCGCCAGACTCAGCCCCAGTGCGAGAACCAGTCCAGTGACAAGGGATGGACAGGTAGTGAGGGCGACGTACCAAGGGTCCAAACCAAACTCGCGACAGAGCTCGTTAGACGGTTACACCTCGGGACCGAGGAGGTTGAGTCAGACCACTTCGGAGTCTTCTGGGAAGGAGTCGCCCCACGAAGCCATCGCCATGAAGGTTCTCCAGGATACCATGACTCACATGAATGCCGTCCAGAAGATGCAGCAGAAAATGGCGGTCAAACAGAGTCAGTCACCTGCACCAGACGTCGTGAATGACACAAGGTCATCGTCGACGACGGATAGGGGAGGAACGGAAGTGGTTAAGACTCATCCCAAGACCATCATGGAAGAAACCAATAAACCCATCGGACATAAAGTACCCCCACCCATTAAAGCAAAGCCTCCCAGATTGGCTTACTTCGTTGGAAACTCTCAGAAAGGTTCGAGGGAAGACGAAGGGCTTAAAGTGAACCTGAGTCCTCAAGATGGAGTAGCATCACTATTAGTGGTGAAAGCCACCCCAAATATCAATGGCGCCCTCAACCATCAGTCCATGAACCATCAACGTATATCCTCGTCGGAGAGTGGCACCAGTCTATCCAGTGCAGACCATATAACCCAACAGACAGATAGTCCCAGCAAGAAAGCCTTGCCATCATATGAACAGACAATGCATGGCAGGAAGACAGTCAACGGTCCAATAGCGTCCGACCAGACACCATTGAAAGCCACACAGACATTCAAAGACTTTGGGAGACCTCAGAGCGCCCAGAGTACTAACAGCAGTGTGTATTCGTCAGCATCCTCCTTAGTGAGTGTCATCCATGTGCCGACTAGTCAAGCCCAGAGGAAGGACCTCCAGAAGCAGCTGCCACGCCCGTCTTGGTATTCTCCTACCTCCTCGATGGAGAGTTCGGGAGGGGAAATGCCAAAGATGAATGGACACATCTCAAATCATTTGCCTCTCAACCCGGCCGGCCGTCCTAACCAGCAGAACGGCGTGAGATTTCAGCGCAATCCATCTCTCTCCAGTACCGGTTCTAGCACATCCACAGGGGATGTTCCCAGCCACAAGGGAATGGTCAATGGGGGCTACAGGGGTGTCAGGGATGGAATATACCCACCAGGAAACAATCAGGTACCAAGCAAAGGAGATAATAGGAAGAAAATCTTAGGGTCAAAGGTCTACCAGAAATCAGAATGTTAAAAAGATGTGTTTCTAGGAGGAATGTTGTTGTTCAAATATTTTAGAGACATGTTCAACCCAAAGTGACAAACACTCAATCAAAAATAATAACCTTTATATCTCGTAAAGTATCTTACCCAGTTAAGCCATTGAGAAGAGGTTACCTCATCATCGTAAATTTCTATCGTAAGTAATTGCTTGTAATTGTCACAGTCTTAAAAATGATAAATTAAAGAATCCTCAAGTTGTATTATTTTTATTTTTTATTAATCCCCTTTAAAGATTTACATGGTAGTTTATGATGACATTATTATAAGTCAACTTTGATGTCAGTTAAATATAAGGGTCAGTTAAATATAAGTAACATCTTCATTCGATATCGATCAATCATTTTCTGTGTAGATTCCATTAAATGGTCATATTTCCACCAATTATAAGATATCTTGTAGCTAGTCTGGGAAAAGCTATCGTCTTCTGAAAGCAAGGTCAGCCGAGAGTTGTCATGGTTACCACCGATTACTGTTTAGCTGCATATTAAAGCTGTTTCTCAGATTACTAACTCTGACATCATTTTGATGGATTTGAGGCCAAGTAACAGTCTTATCTATGGCCTATACCCCCTTCCCTACCCCTTCCTAAAGTGATGGGCAATACTAAGACATTTGCTCATGACACATGCTTCACCATTTGTCTCCTTTCCCCTTCCCCTGTTCTTCCTCCCCCTTCCCAGCCCTTTCCCTTTTATACCAACAGCCCAGCAAGAGAAAGTACTATTCCTAGGAAAGTCTTAAACTTTATAGATGGATTGTCTCTTTGAGCTGGAACATTTTATTTATCTTAACCTTTCAAAATCCATGTATTCCACCGATGCTGTTATTCATGTATCACAGCTACTTCAGCTTAGTGTGCTTAGGGTATAACTCAGCCACTCTAGTTTAATACCCTTATGAATGAATAAATTTATTCCATCAGTACATCTTATTCTCTGATAAACAGGGTATTTTAGATCATTTCTTGCATGAGAAAGAGAGAGAGGCTGATTTTTGCAAACTTTTTACTGTATTCAAGAGAAAAGCGTGTGCTTTGTTTATGAAAAAATGCATTTGAATTTTTGTAATAGATTATATTTTTATGTTTCAAAGGTTTTTAGTAGTATTCCCAAAGTAGTCAGTTTCAATGCCATGAACATAGATGTCTTCATTTTTCTGTCGTGTTCACCTTCATGGTGTAAAGTCAGACAAATCCATGTACATTGTTACTGTAGACTGCCCTCGTTTGAGTAAAGATTGGATATTTTTGGGGGGATAGAGTGAGATTCATTCCCTTTCTTAGCAGCTATCCACCATTTTGTAAGCATGGGAAATTATCTGGCATCATCTTTTGTTTTCATTATCCTCCTTGAACTGATGAGTTAATTATCTATAAAATGAGCGCATAAAGTTGGTATCAATTCACCACCCTGTCCTTATATTCCATTTTTTTATTACATTTGGAAATTCCGGTTAAGACGTCCGTAGTTTGGGTTGGAATGGGATGAGTTTATCAATCATTCTCTTCACCTGCCTCTTTATCTGTAAATCGTTCACAAAGTAGAAGTATTCCTTTTTATACAAAATCTTTGTCCTGTTTTTGCTCAGTAAGTTCATTCCAAACTGAACTTGTCCAATATTTTCAAGTCGAGGGAGTGACCACATCTCCTACTTACATATGACTATATGTCATAACTATGCACATATTAAATGTGTAATTATCATAAAATTTGAAAAACTCAATATGCAGATTTGTTTGGTTCAAGATTTTTGTCTACATTAAGGTTTGTTTTTTTTGTCAAGACAACTAATCCTGCTTCTATGTAGGTGCTACATAACTCACAATATGCCTTTACATTATGATTTTTTTCCCCATGCATTGAACATGTAGTAGTTTTTTTTTTTAAACAAAGTGCCTGAAATGTTTTGGCAGTATAGAAAGAATGGTCCTAAATTGTTATAATTTATAATTTGTTAATAATTTAATTCAGAAATGTTTGTATTTTAATTCCAGTTTTATGGCTAAGTTTTTAATAGTTATAAATTTAAAAAAAAAAAAACTTTAACTGTATTGTGATTGAAATTTGATTTGATCTCAACCTGAATGTCAATTTGAAGGTTAGCAGATCAGAAAGTCGACAGAATTTTAAATTTTAAACTTACATGGACCGAAGCATTTGTTGGTTTTAAGTTACAATTGTACTTTTCTGAGTCAGTACACAAAGTTAATATTTCAAGAATGGTAAAATAATTTTTTTTAAACTTTTTTAAGCAATTCCATGTGGGGCAGCAGTGCCTATACTAATGCTTCCATCTTGTAAATATGTCTTCTTTTTATTCTTTCATTTATTTTTGACCAAATAGCCAGTTACTTATTGGTATTGCTATTTTTGAGCCATTTCATTTTTTATTGGTGTTTTAACGTCCAATGTATGTCTTGGTTTTATATGGTGCTGTTTGTTATATATTGCAAGCAAAAAGCTAATCTTTGTTAGTAGAGCAACAGTCTTCACCTTATGTTGGTATTTCAATTTGTAGTGTTTGTTTGTAAAGAAATATTGTAGAAACTTATTTATCATTTTTTTTTTATTTTTTTTTTTAACCAGTTGGATTCATTTTGTAAGTCTTTGCACTTAAAAGCACAAAAGTATTTGTATAAACTGGGTGATATAAATAACTGTACATTAACAAGGGAAAAAATGTTATAATTAAAGAAGAGGCAGATTTCCTCTTAAAATTTCATTTATTTTCATGTGTGTCATTATTTATGCCTTGCACTGTCAGTACGGCTACTTGAAATGAAGTACCAAACCTCCGATACAAAGTTGTTAGGGGTACATTTTTTTTCACCGAATGTTCAAGCATTCAATAGTACGGTAATGTGCCGGAAGCATACAATTTCGTTATAGCCCGCTTAGTAGAATAGTCCTATGATAAAACAAAGGTACAAAAATTCCACTTTCGTGTCCACCAAAAAGTCCACGTTAAGAAAACGATCATGTTGGAGGGGGGGGGGGGTGGGGGTAGTACGAACTTCGTAACCACCTTTATGTATAATCATATGCTCACGCAACTATAGATACTTATCATTTACTTTACAGAAAGTTAAAAACAAAAATTGTTCTTTACATTGGATATCCGATAAATTGAACTGTTTTTTTTTTCATAATTCTGGAACATTCCAGGCTCCTTTCTCCCTTTGAGCAGTACTCGAAATGTATACAGTTTCCAACTTCTCGATGATGAATTCAACTTTAAGATCTTGCATCGGTAGTAGACATAGCATGTGCATAGGTACACCTAGTTCTGCCTGCTCTATCTAATTGTATAAGCCTAACAGGACATTGTCGTTGGTAAAATGAAGACTCTTCATTTATGTGTCTAAATTATATATTTTCTACAAAAGAGACATTTCTTCGGAAACGCGCGTTTTCTTCCAGCAAAGTTGGTCGTGTATCAACGAGTATCATAAAAAATCATATCGAGAGCAAAAACAGCGCCACGAAGTCCCCGCCAACGTTTCGATAAGAGTATTATTTACGGTAAGCGCACTAAACTAGCTAACCAGTGGTGCGAGCGATGGTCCCCTGTAGGGTTAGTAAATAGGTATTGGCCTTTGGCATAATTACGCTCAAATCTAGACTTGTGTAGGCCCGTGAACAATTACCAGTTTTTCGTTCCTTTACAACTCATAGAAGACATCACTAATTATTAGATTACTAGATCACTTACAATGACTAGATATTGTGTTGCTGCTAGCAACAGATTTTACCTTTAGCTATACTCAATAGCTTGCAGTAATTTGGCTAAACACTTCAGTAACCATTGGAAACCCTTCTTGTCAACCTTTGCTGTAACAAAAGACCAACGTAAAACTTCATCTAAATAGGTTAATTGGTTTTGTTGATTTCTAACGCAGCCTTTTCGAAAAGTAAATGTTTCATAAACTATATACGTGGTTTTATATAAATACCCCAATTTACTATTTCTATTTTAGTTGGAATATAGAGCCTACGTAAAATATTTTCTCTGAAAGAAAGAAATATAACAACTCAGAACTTATTACAAGCTTATTGGTTGTCGCGGATAACCGTATAACCTGCCTATTAGAATAAAAGTTACAATTAATAGTTAAAATAAGACCAATGAAAATTAATTCTTGAGAAAAGTTAAAAGCAGTAACAAAGGATCGACTATAGAGTTTTGTTACTATTTTAAAAGAAAAACACATGTTTAGTGACGATGCTTTACCCAAATCGGGTGGATCCATGCAGAATTATACAGAGGATGAGGCCGATTTCCATGTATATAGTATAGTGTGGGGTGGGAGAGGGTGCTCCCCAGAAGTAACTATACGCTTAGACGTCAAATGGTGCATGCTTTGGGGGGGGGGGGAGGGGTGATTGTAGAAGTATTTAAAAGTACGTATAGAGTTAGGTCTAAACGCAAGTTTGTGCTGATAACCGCACTTTTGAGATTTCTACCTCTAAATCACTTAGCCGATTCGGAAGTCATGTTAATAGATATCTGGTCAGGGTCTGCAAACTTCTGATAATTTAACTATTAAAGACAAGGTAGGCCTACGGGAAGAATTAATAATTTGTTAATTCAATCCACAAAAAAAAAATCGAAAAATCGAAAATGAAGTGATATAAATTAAAATGTGAGAGACACAAAACTTCTCCATATAGTTTAGTTTAGTAGAAAAAAAGAGCAGGGACGGACTGAGGCTAAAATTGCTCTACCCCTTAGTGCGGATTCAACCGGCGACACTTTGGAACGAGTGGCGTTTAGAGCCTCGGGCGAAACTATAGCACATTTCAAAACCAACTTACCGGGAGGGCATCGGCGCCTTTTAAAAAAGATATAAACTTGACAACTTGGCGCCGCCAAGATGCCAAACCGTCCCTGATCAAGAACGACATTTGGTGTGCCCATCGAGGACACCCGATGAAATGTTCAGTAATTTGCAGATCAAGAACAGCCAAAGGGTTTTGCATAGCTACCTACATATAAGTACTAAAATCAAATAGAGGGGTACCCATGCATGGATTGGTCATATAAATTCAAAGTTATATCAAAAGCAAACTAAATGTATGCTCTATTTTTCAATGTTTCGTCATCCTTTTTATCCATTTCCATCTATGCGAATGCGTACTTAGGCCTATTATATGCAATAGAGCTTTTTAAAAGCATCACGCGTCTGTATATAAGTTTTATATCATAACGCGTAATCATGCGAAGCTACTCAACTTGGTCAGTATGTAAAAACACTAGGATTTTCCAACCAGGACCAAAAAGTTAACCGCCGCTACGTTGTATCAATAGTTGGTCAAATGTTTATCTCTCGTTTTACGATCACCCTTTGGACTTATACAAGCCATAGTTTGTTTCTCTTTTTGGACTGGATGTATATTAGTTGAAATAGACAATTTTATTGCACAATTCATCTTTTAAACTATTTCTGTTTTATGGTCTGGTTGATCAAATATAATAGTCAAGTTCACTGGGCCGGAGTCAACAAATGTAAGTGACAGCCTCGAAGGGGATTGATGGGATTGATTTGAGTTTATGCTTTACTTATCAAGTTTACGTTTGAAGAATTCAATATAAGAAGTATTGACTATAAATGAACTTTAGTCTACGATCACTGCAGGACTGAGTCAGCTTTCGTCACACACACACGCACACATGTTTGTGTTTCATTCAGACCGAGGACCCCATTGTATTTTCCATTGTTCAAATCCACGTACCCTAACTTTAACAATACCCCATACAATAGAATTCTTCCGAGGACGTGGTGATTCTTTAGAAATCACAACCGAGGACCTGAAATTCTTTTGTTCAAGTCCTCGGTCAGATAGCAAAACAAACGCAAACATACACACATACATACACACATACACGCATACAAATAAACACACACACACAGAGTTGCGCATAATTATATGCACCCCACATACCCAACCCCATCCCTGCTCGAAACACACACAGACACTATTGCACACTTGGTCGATTTCATAAATGTTAACTAGACAAAAAGGAATGGGAAATTAGCAAACATTTTCATGAACTTTGAGATGAAAATTAACTTATCAAGCTAGTGAAGTTATTGAACAGATCCAAAGATTAAGTTCATTGAACAGATCCCAAAATGATCCCAATGATCCCAAAATGATCAAAAGCTACACGAAAATCTACTTTAAACGAGAAATTTGTGCAGACTTTATAGCTAAACCGGCTTTCCCATGCATGTGTGGAATTATTTCCCAAAATGACCGGGGAATTAATTAAGATGGAAGAAATTTTGCTACTCGTACCAAAACACATGTAGGCCTACTGGTCATGAATACTAAAAAGTTGCAAAAAATATGTCATGATAATTGCATATGATCTGTAGCCTTCATTTCATCATAACTGAAAACTCTACAGAAGGCCCTGTTTTTGGACCCTCACATGACGACAAAAATAATTTTTCCTGAACAAATTTGGTTCACCAACATTCAAACGTTATTTACACAACATATCAGCAGATTTGGACAAACGCTCCTAGGAGGAGCAGCATTTTTTTACGTTTTCAGAAAATGACCCCTCGTGACCTCAAATGACCTTCAAATTTATAAAATATGATCGCATGCATGTAAACTTAACTCACACAAACCACTGACGAAATTTCAGCCAAATCATAGGAAATATGGCTAAATTGCAAGTCATTCAAACACGGTGGCGGAATTTCGGCAGAATCGCACTATCGCTATGCATGAGTTTTCTATAAGGTCATATAGTATAGGCTACATGCCTTTTAATGCATCCCACATCAACCTTGGCAAAAGATAAACTTAATTATGAAGATCACAATGCATGGATTAGATCCGCATTATCTTATATCCAATGGTCCATGACTAGCGGAATACATACAGAACAAGCGGGTCGTTTCAAGAAATGACAAAGATTTAGCTCCGTTGTTAAAAACTATTTTAAAAGTTCTCTTGATAATACCCAACTCGGCTGATGCTGCACTAGCTATAGTGTAAAGCTGACTTTTATTGTGCGTAAGTAAAACAGGCAATAAAACCTTGAAACATCTATAGGGCTAATAATATCGCAAACAATTGTGTTTATTTTGAAACGGCACCGATTGTGCAGGGTGATCAATATAGCGAACACTAATTAGTGGGTTATCTATATAGTCTTCTGTTTGGTTATTAGTTGACACGCAGTGTTCTGATAATTAGGCCTACAATCGTAAAGAGTTGTTAGATCTTGTAGTTCTGTTCCCGCCGTTTTCACACCAAAAAAATACTTTCTGTGAGTGGTTCTTGCATCAGCCTTCAAATGATTTCCAGACAGGAGGAGGACTCCAGAGGAGTGTTTAGTAAGACAATTGAATGTTTAACTGAGTAAATACACTTTTGAGGTTAATAAATAACAAAAAACGTTTATTGCAGTTTGAATAACAAGTGATCATTTTTCTGTCGTATATTTGGGGGCAATTCATATGTAGAGGAAGGGAAGAGAGGTGTCACGCTTCTCCATCACGATTGCAATACACCTACTCAATGAGGGAATCGTCATAGGAACGTACTTAGTGATAACTTAATTCATGTTCTAGTACCTCAGACTCATCCGTCCGAGGCGAGACGTGTATAGTCCTAACCTACAGAGCCAGGAGAACTTCCCGTCGTTTCCTCACGCATGGCAGAAATGAATAACAGGTGTTCACGGAGGCGAGGTAAAGCGGTAAAACCCGAGCGACCTGCCATAGCTTCACCATAGACAACGTTCATGAGTGGGGCAACGGTTTACTCAGTGTGACCTATGGAACAGAAATACGTCACTCCCATGTGTCCTGCTATGACTGATACTGTGGTCTTTTCTGTTGGTGCACGTAAAAAGCCTTTCCGAAGAAGCAGAAAGCAAATACTTTATAAAGCATCGAACTTCCTTCATGGTTTTTGGAACCATGCAAAGCCATTTATCGGTGACTGCGTGATGGTCTTCGTTGGATGAAAATATCTACTATTTTTTTTGGAAGTATTGTGTTTCTGACTGTTACCACACCAAGTACACAGGTGAGTAATATATTCTAAAAACAATAATGGCTGGCGTCTTCATATATTGTTGTTGTATGATAACTCTTGACATAAAATATCGTTTATCAAAGTGGAATTGAATTCTTTACCTATAATATGCTGTTGCTTCATACAAAACAATTAATACGGGCTAAACGGTGTATTCTTTGGAATGGGTCGTGGTTTTGAGTGAGCACCGATAGTTATGATGGTAAATTGGGGACTATTGCCTACCATGCATGGTTTGGACATGGAAGTATTCTGAGCATGCACCATGTGGATTAACATACCTATACGTCTCTGGGTGAAAGAGCAAACCGTACAGTATATGACGGCGGCGACATAAGTTACGGGTGCGTCACAGTGCGTGCCTTGGCGGAGTTGATGACTCCAGTCTGTTAAATCTTTTGTATAATATAATTAAGTCATTTAAGTATAGGCTAGAACTATACCGGGTGTTTCTCTGGAAATTGTTCCCATCGTGACTATTGTATGGCTACCTGGACATTCGGTAGTGAGATATTGATAAACCTCTATTTACCTGATGTAACTGTCAATTGTCGGCCACAGTACGTGGACGTAGTTTGGAGTTTATTTTCACCCCCACCCCTTCCCCCCTTTTCCAGGGAGGGGAAACGGGCCTTCATGTAGTGTTCTATCCTCTGAAATATATACATAACAATTCCTAACAAATGCACACCGTGACGTGCGCTTACAAATTGTACCCTACTGAGGAGGCTGTTCTTCCTTTTGCCATATGTCAGCCTCATTCACACAATTAACTTTCTCCTCTCTATCAATGATAGACACCTCCATCACGTCAAACACACTGTACTTTTAACTCATGATAATCAGTTTACGCTCGTCTTGGTTTCATTTGAAAAAGGAAGACTACCAACTATTTTCAGCCTAAGAAAAAAGTAGTTAAGACAGTAGACGTGTGATCTAAGGTAGTTAATGCAGTGGACTTGTGATCTAAGGTATAGTTAAGGTAGTGGACTTGTAATCTAAGGTAGTTATTGCAGAGGACTTGTAATCTAAGGTAGTTAAGGCAGTGGACTTGTGATCTAAGGTAGTTACTGCAGTGGACTTGTGATCTAAGGTTGTTAAGGCAGTGGACTTGTGATCTAAGGTATAGTTAAGGTAGTGGACTTGTGATCTAAGGTAGTTAAGACAGTGTACCTGTGATCTAAGGTAGTTAAGGTAGTGGACTTGTGATTTAAGGTAGTTAAGACAGTGGACTTGTGATCTAAGATATAGTTAAGGCAGTGGACTTGTGAACTAAGGTAGTTAATGCAGTGGACTTGTGATCTAAGGTAGTAAAGACAGTGGACTTGTGATCTAAGGTACTTACTGCAGTGGACTTGTGATCTAAGGTAGTGAATGCAGTGGACTTGTGATCTAAGGTAGTTAGGCAGTGGACTAGTGATCTAAGGTAGTTAATGCAGTGGACTTGTGATCTCAAGTAGTTAAGGCAATGGACTTGTGATCTAAGGTAGCTAAAAGCAGTGGACTTGTGATCTCAAGTAGTTAAGGCAGTGGACTTGTGACCTAAGGTTGTTAAGGTAGTGGACTTGTGATCTAAGGTAGTTAAGGCAGTGGACTTGTGATCTAAGGTAGTTTATGCCGTGGACTTGTGATTCAAGGTAGTTAAGGCAGTAGATCATAGGAGTCTTAAACTGTTATACTCCCTATTGCGTTGTTCACAATTGTATTTGCAAGTAGCCTACGAAAAACATGCTACAAACGTTTGACTTATTTTAATTTATCAAACGCAAGTATCTCGAAGAAAGTGTTCTATATGTATAGTGGGGTATTTTTCAATCTAATTTGACATGGAATTGTGTATGACCGATCATAACTACAGCAACCTATAACTCCACTGATGAACGGATTTATTACCAAATTAGAATATAATATATGTACCCGCAACAACAGTTTTATTCATTTTATAGCTCAATAAAAGAATATACACCCCTCCTCCCACGATTGCACATCGGAGCGTGAATAGACCAATTTGCATAGGAATTGTTATGAAATTTAGCTGCAAGCGTGAATTTCGAATAAATCAAGGTTCGTAGTGGAAAACTTTACGGCAGGCTTCGCGCGTGCGCATTGGGTATCAGTTTTCTTATGTACCCTTATATGTCTGAAGTAATGTAGTAAATAGTGCCTCCCGGGTCTCCTCCATTGTAAAAAAGTATTCAACCTATTATATGATTATCGGTATACCGATTAGTTCATGTGACAATCGGGCCGATGCCGATTACCGATTATTTCATCGTATTCGTCACTGATTGTTGACCAATTTAGACTGAAGTATAGTCTAGATGACGATTAACCGATTAGAAAACCCGATCGGCCACTCGTTCATGTGCTCCTCTCAAGAAGTGCATTTGGTTGTAACTTGTCGATATTTGGATCAGTATGTGTCTGCCAAACACATTGATGCGTTTGAACTTAATTGCTAATTGTCTGTTCGCCGCATTTATAATACTACAAGTTCGTAGTAACTTGAAGACAAAATGAATATATATATATAATACATTTCATAATTCGATATATATCCCAAACGGTCGGGTGGTACATGACTATATATATATATATATATATATATATATATATATATATATATATATATATATATATATATATATATATATTCTATCAACATATAAAAGAGAAATACGTTCGAAATTGATTTCCGAATCTGGTCCCTGAGGTGTTCGACTTTAAAAAACAAATTACTTGAACAAGAACCAATTGGTAATTCCTCGGAATAGACCATATTGTGTTTTGTGTGTAAGTATTCCTAGGGGCTTTCACCCAAAGCGGAGGACATTTTATTATGATGATTGACCTATGACATCTTATGGATAACGCGGAGTAATATATCAATATAGGCCCATATATATTAAAGGCTCATAATATTACATTGAATGTGTATGCACATGAAAATCAGTGTATTGATAGTTATTATTTACCATAGTGATACATATGTTATTATCACAACATCAATCACTTGGCAAGGCTGTCTGCAAAAATCAATTCTGGTAACCGCATACGTCTGACATTTTGGTAATTACATGGAAATCTTAAAAGGGGAAGCAAACCCAATCCCGCCCCAATATGTTTTACAGCAGTGATTTCTCATGGGGATGGGGATGGGAGTGGGGGTGGGGCTGCGGTAATGTCAACACCATTGAACACATGTCTACCTTCTAAGCCCACAACCAGGTTCCCTGTTCGTGAGTGAATTGGGGGGGGGGGGGGGGAACAAACAGTTACCCGAATTACCTTAGGAAAAGTTTGATCTTTAGTGCAGGGGAGATGATGGTGTGTCAAGCGGCTCGCATTTTGTCTTTTGTTTCACAATCATATTTTCATGATGGATGTAAACAATATTGACACTGAAACCAATTTGATCTATTTAGCAGTGGCGTAACCAGCGGGGGGGGGGGGGCAGGGGGTAAGGGGCGGAACCACCAGTCAAATATCTCTACCCATACTATCCCCCTCACCCAAATGACATGGTGGGCTAAAACATATATTGGACGAAAATTGTAAAATGCATTTAAAGGCTCAGTGAAGTCAGTTCGCAGTTGACGTTAATCGTGAAACCAGGGAGTTGTTATGGAACAACTCCCTGGTGAAACTTAGAACAACTTAGGAGGCAGATATGGATATATTCTGCCGTATGTGTAATAAAAGGTTTAATTTTAGTGTTAAAGATTTGTAAACGGATATGCTGAGGGAGACAATTAATATTACTTAGACTTTTAAGGGTATTTAAGATCCTCCAGGCTCTTCTAGAAGTGATATTAATGTGTGTGTGTTTTTTTTTTAAATTAAACTTACTGTCCAGGGTAATTCCAAGGAAAACAGCCTCTTTACTGGGGGAGGGGGTGGGGAGGGTAATGTTAGTGCTAGAAAGTTTGATGTTAAAGTCCTCAATCAAGTCATTAGAGTGAGGAAGGATTACAAGCTTAGATATTTGTCTGGGTATTTTTTACACTCCATTGGCTACACGGGGAACGGATGTAGTCAGTGAATTTATTAATCGAACCAATTCATGAAGACATTCTTTTACTACTATGTCAAATAGCGAGGTTGATTGCATAGAGTAGAATTAAGCTTATTGTAAGCGAGATCGCTTAAATAGATACTGTTTAGAAAGCGACTTAAAACCGCGAACCATGAGGAGTACCAGCTTTGAGCTCAAAGGAACTGGAGCGTAGACTACTGAAGTCAATTTTCAATGTGCGGAGGTGGAGATTATAGGGAAAGAAGTCTATAGTCTGATTAAGAAGATTATTTGTTTGTTTATTTGCTTTTCCACAGAAAATAAATATATAAATGTGGATGGAAGTCCTCTAAAAAGCGAATTACAGGCTTAGCAAAGTAAAGATTATAGTTTAGAAGTTTGTACCGGAGACCATTTTGCCAAGTTTTGTCGAAGGCCTTTTCACAATCAAGAAAAAAGAGCAGGATTCTGCGCCCGGGACGGATTTTTTTTTAACAAGGGACGCAAAACCTTGGAACTGCTTGTGTCCGGCGAACGCAAAGTCTTTTTTTGAGAAGCCAACCCCAAGTACACACACTCACAACTGGGCCTATGCAAAACATAACAAAACACATTTTTGAATAAATTTCTTTCTTTCTGTCTTTTCAAAGAAACCACAACTGCTTCTCAAAAAAAAAACAATGATGCTTTTCCATATTTCCCGTGATCTGACTGGCTAAAAGTCCCTTACACATTGTCTGGAAATATTCTTGCATCTGCAGTGCTCCGCGAACACAATCAACTATACTTGTAACGTTATACTTTCCATGTGTAGAGATAACGAAGTTTGTGATTATAGGCTATTATTTGTGTGCACTCAATTATCACAGTTAGGCCTTGTTGACACACATTTCGACAAACAGCGATCATGGTACGAAATTGTAGTTGAATTGTTTCTAAGAATATCATCTCACATTTGAATCATTGTTTAATCACAAAATTTGATTTATTTTATTTTTCCACGTGCAAATATGTTATGAGTTGTGTTATGAGTTGAGACAACTCAAAATGTTATGAGTTGAGACAATTTATGAAGTTTGTGGAAGCTAACATCTCAGATACTAAAATGGACTTTTCATCTCACAGTATGCTAAAATAAAATGTATAAATTGGCTTGTATAGCTATCATTCAGGGCGTATATCCCAAGTGTTTGGTGAAGAATGTGAAGTGGGAAGAATTTGGAGAAAAACGTAGAGAGACCTTACACAAAGTTTCAGAAGTGTGGAAGTTGGAACACCTGATTCCCATTTATGACTAAAATTAGAGTTCATGGGCATAGCGGTATATTTAAGACTTTTGTCCCCCACACTTTTGAAAAGCTATCAAAGCCGGTAGCTTACAAATAGTCCGGTCACCCTATCGAAAAGGAATGCACACTAACAAATGTTGGTATTTAGGGGCAGAAATCGAACAAAATATTTTGGCCTTTATTTATTATAAACTTTTTTTATTTTACTTTTTTATTTATTATAAAGTTTGACCAGTTTTGTTACAGAAAGAACAAACTGGCAACCCTGCTGTTGGCTATAAACTTCAAACTGGTATCACACCGTGACACCATGGTGATATCGTTTGTTCTTTATAACTGGCTGCCACCTCAGTGTCACGGATTTGACCAGGCCACCATAGAATTAAAGCTTCTATTTTGAGTGATTTATTACCAACTTTTTACCCAAATTTCTACCCAACGAATTAATATTAGGCCAATCATGTGCATTATATTTTACCTTTTTTAGTATATTTTTACATGGCTTAAATCTCGACCGATTGGATAAAATTTGAAAGCTCTGAAGCCTCTAAAGTATAGGGGACTTATGGCGAGCCCTGACCCCACGCAGATAGCGCAAAACGCTCTCCTTGGTCAATAAATTGAATTCGCCCCACCCCCTAAGATGAAATCCTGGCTACGCGCTTGATTTTCCCTAAAAGCTATATATATATATAATTCATATTTTTAGTTGGGCTATCCCTTCAACAATTTAGCGCATGGAACTCAGGATTGAACTGCTCAATTTGGGAAAAGAAACATTCATAACAGTAACTTGACCATGGTTTCAAGTTGCCCCCTCAATCGAACTCTTTTCCCCCCATCCCCTCCCTCACCCCAGATAATTGATAGTGCAAAACATTTATTGACATGAATTGAACAAATTTCAATATTTTACATTACAACAAATAAACAATGGAACTGTATTAGGGTGAACGCCTCTCTCTCCACCTCTCTCTCCCCCTCCCCTCCCCTTCAAAGTCGTTCTCTTCTGCATATACCAATGCCGTTAATTTTACTTCATATCGTCTGCTTTTTTCCCCTGTCAGGACCTTGCTTATAGCTTGACGATGACGACTGAAGGGAAACCATGTACCGATATGGAAGACAAGAATATATCTAATGAGCATACTGAATCAAACGAACGCCAGAACGGAAATGACGTCACATTGCCTAACAACGAGAAAATGGGAATGGAAAATCTCGGTTACCTACCTGACGAAGAGAAACAAAACAAAGAAATGAAAGGTATTTTGATGTTTAAAGGTATGCTGTATTGGCCCCAAATATGCTAGATATTAAAAAATGGTCACCTTTTGGTCAAAATTCTTATAACTGTTTTAATTACAATTTTCCTC
Organism: Apostichopus japonicus; assembly: GCF_037975245.1. Classification (NCBI taxonomy): domain Eukaryota; kingdom Metazoa; phylum Echinodermata; class Holothuroidea; order Aspidochirotida; family Stichopodidae; genus Apostichopus; species Apostichopus japonicus. Next base: position 22,235,894 of record NC_092575.1, on the reverse strand, counting down.
ACTGGGACATTCAGTCATCTTGTGTGTTCCTTAACAATGTCTGAGATCAATTTAGAGGGTAAAGACCTCCAGGAAAGTACTGTTTAAAGACTTTTTTCAATTATAGCGTGCTATATTTTGGGGCCTATACTGACTACCTTTAAGTCGAATGTATTTGTCTCATTCATAAGTCTATGTCTCACAGAAGGGTTAAACATCACAATAAATGACACAGAGTGACCTCAGTTAGTATGTCTATTGTCGAAGCGGTCCCTGATTGCGAGGGGTTTGTAATATTCGTACACGTTGGGCAATATCTCCGCTGGTCAAAGCCCTTTGACTAATATGCTGGACAATATCTCTGTATATGTATAAAATCGGCGTACTTCTACTGAGCAGAATTTCGATTCGTTTTTGCTGACAAAACTTCTCGCTAAATTTGACCCCTCATGGGTGTTCTGATAACGAAGAAGACATTATATTTATATTGACATAAATCACAGTATTTACGGCTATCTGATGGATAAACAAGGTTTGTTATCGGCATTTCGATTTTTAGAAAAATTAAAAGAAAATATTAACCTTCTGACATACATAAAAAGCATACGGAATTGGTAAACTTCAGGATAATTTATCCGTATAGCGCCACTATCTTATGGGACTTTTGGATGGTAATGTACGGAAGCAAATACAGTACATAAGATTTACCGACTTTGTCAAAGATAGGATAAAGATCTGTAGGTGGAAGGCAGAAAGTACACACACACACATACATACATACACGCGCAAATGCGTTTTATAGGCTTTCTATAATTGTCAATGAGGGCGCATTACGCACGTGATATGATTGTACAGACTGAACCCTTGGTCTTCTTAAATCTGACAACAATGTTGTACGATTTTTTTTATCTTCAAACTTTATTTTGGGTTACGATGCCGAATGTTCACCTTTGCGATCGTACTGGCGTGTGTGGGTGTATGTGTGTGTGTGTGTATGTTGATGTGTGTGGATGTGACGACTAGCTTGTAAACACGATGTCTCAACAACCACAAGCTGACTCAATATCATGCTTGGAAGATGGCTGCCCTATGATGAGTAAATGTGCCATATTTTTGTGAATTTTAATGAGTGGGCGGGGCTTACCATAAAATTAGTAAAATGTCAATATCCATTCAACCGTATGTGCGATTTTGTTCATAGTTTGTATGGTCATGTAACTACATAGTACGTACATGTCCTTTGCAACAAACAATAGACCTCATTAAAGATTTCTGGGTGGGTGAGGTTTAATGGGAAATTATCAAAAACAGCTTGTAAACACTAGGGATGCACTGGATATCCGGTCCGGCCGGACTATCCGGCCGGATAGTGAGCAATTATCCGGTTCCGGTTCAGGCCGGATATTTTTCAAAATCCGGCCGGATCTTTTTCAAAATCTGGCCGGATCTTTTTCAAAATCTGGCCTGAATTATTCCATAATTCCCTAGTAAACACGATATCTCAACAAACACAGGTTGAATCAACGTCATGCACGGTAGACAGATCAAGCTTGGTGAGTGCAAGAATCCTATTGAAATTGGTAGAGGTCAAGGGTTACTCGAGGTCCACATGTGTCAAAGTCTGCAAACCTTTTAAACATCATGACTCCAAAATTAATAATACAATTTATCTGTCAAATCACCAATGCTGTTCCTTCTTTTTGTGAACATAGTTTGGTCAAATTCAGATCAGTTTAGTTTTGTGAAGTGTCTCTATAGGACTTCAACAAGACATACAATCATCCAAACAAATGAAATCTGCTTCAGAGTGTTGCTTTAAACTTGAACTGAAACTGCTCTTATCAGTTTTCACCCTCTACGCTTCAAGGAGTCAACATGTTATCTCTAATGGGCTCAAAATTAGCCCATTTTCTCTGTGACCATGACTTTTGCTTTGGCAGTTGGTTGTGAAAATAGTTCACAGTGTATAGACAAGGTCATGTTAAAACTCTCATTCTTTAATAACAATTATTTGAGGGATGGTTCTGTAACAGTGGTGACTCGTTAGCCCAATATCGGTTAAAAGAAAGTTTTCTTTAATTCATACATCAATGTTCCTATATATTTCACATAGGCAGTTCTCTCTGGATATTGGAACATCTTGGAATAAAAAATCCGTACTGTCAAATCCTTACCACTGAATGAAATTGTTGATGCCTACAAGGGAGCCCTATAAGAGCTGGAAATCTCTTATCTTTTCTGACTCTCACTTAATTATTAGACAAATTGAACTCACTAGCTCTATATTAGTCATCCGAGTTATTTTGAATTTTGAGCACATTGTATGGCAAGGAACAGGCGCGTAGCCAAGGGGGGGGGGGGCGAAGGGGGTAGCCGCCCCCCTTGAGCATATTTTTAATTTTTTTTTTAAATGTTTTTATAATATCGCTAGTATTTTCAAAAGAGAAAATGCTAAGATGCAACTTACAAGGCCTGGGAAGTGCCATTTCCAGCGATCTGGGAGGCATCTTCAGCCAAAATTTTCTTGGACGCTTCGCGCCAACCATGGTGGCGCTACGCTTAGATAGTTTGCAATGCGGAATCTACAGTTTCGCCCCTCCCTTGGCAAATTCCTGGCTACACGCCTGGCAAGGAATCACAAAGCCATCTGTCTTTCTGGTTATACTGTGTCATTAAACATATATTTTGTCAACACAATAACTGATTCCTGGTACCTTCATTTATATGTTGCCGCATTAGTCAATAGATATATTCCTCTTCATTTAGGTGTGCACAAGTTCGGGACTATTAACATGTATGGGTTACCACACTATTATCATGTTTAGTCATCGGAACCACTCAACGTTTTCGTTTTCTGGTTAGATCTGTAAAGGCTTCCGTGGAAAACTTCAACGATATCTTTCGTATAAACAACACAGAGTTTTTTTTATTTGGCATACCCCGACCTACCAGGACTTTTGTTTTTATCACAAATGAGACGGCATCGATTAATCGACCGGTTTAACCGCCTTTGCTTCTCCGTTGGGCGCGCATTTTTTTTTTCAATGCGCAGTTGCTCCGCTTAGTGGCATGCACTGCAACTTATTATGTGGCAGAAACTCTAAACTATGCCGCTTGATTTCATAAAGTCCAATTACTGAGTGCTCTTTGACAAATTTTGGATTGTCAAGTGGAAATCTAGAAACGTCGCAATTTAAAGTTTGTAAGGGATTTGAGCAAATCGTAAGTGTTTTTTTTTACGGAGATCCGAGGTTATATAACAAGGTATGACAAATCCTTATAGCCAAGATAACAGACTGTTATAAAAAAAAATAGCCACATTGCTTCACAAATTTTAAAAACTATAGCAGCTTTTGTATACACATAACCGTTTATTAGGAGTTTTTTTTTATATTAAGAAATTAATAATAAATTATTTCTTGTATTTTTAGCGAGTTCCTCCGCCGTAACGTTTAAAGATCTGCTTTCCCCAGCTGAGGTATATAGGCCTATTGATATATATCCCCAGGGACGTAGCTACTACTAACTTCTTTTCTGACCCCAACCCCCGCTCATGCATAATTTCTTACCCATCCTCTACCTCCTCTTCATAATTTGGAAGCTTAGTGTAGGTAACGGATTTCACCTTCTCCTTCAAAATACCCCCCCCCCCCCAATCGATGTATGAGATTGATAAATTAATATTAAGCACGCCCCGTTTCGGCATATTTAGCTTAGTTCTAATTGGTAGGGATCGATGACAGACTGTCCGTCTTCACGTTACATCATACTACGGAGCTTTTAAAGTGCCAATGAGATATTAATATATGTTAGGTGAATTATCTTAATATATTAATATGTGTGCATTAAGATATTAACAGATTTATTTATTTATTTAACATGAGAGGGTAAACTCGGTTAGTGTAAAGCTTATCCCTCCGAGGCCCTGATATGCAAAAGCTCAAAGTAGAATAAAAAATAAAATAATCATAATAAGAATAATAAGAATACAATCGTTAATAATGAGATGACAATCAAAAAGAGGAAATACGTTCAAAATTGACAACGGCAAAAATTGAGATACGAGATGTTAATATTTCGGTACTATACGTTGAGATGTTGAAATATACTGTACAGTTATTGGTATACTAGGATCTTGTGTGTCAATATTTCAACATCTCAACGTATATATACTGAAATGTTAACATCTCGTATCTCAATATTTGAATATCTTAATGCACACATATTGGCACTTTAAAAGCTCCGTATGATACGGTAGCCGTCGCGACATTTCCATTTCGATATTATTGTACATTAAGTAGCCTAGCCATGAGGCGATGTTTCCATGACAAGCCTGCTTGTAGGAGAAAAGTACGACAATTTTTGTTCAACGATTGTAAATATCTTTGATAGGTAATCACAAGATCAAGCCTCAAACGTACTAGTAAAGCAGAAACCAATGAACACGTTTTCACGAAAATCAACGGCATTGTAAGTAGAAAAGAATCAGGCTTATCATTAACAATCACCCAAGTGAAACGTTTTCTCATGCATATCCTAGTCAAGTAGTGCATGGGCTGGTTTCGCAAATCCATAGATTGCGTGGAGATAACCTCGCTACTACGTAAGGCAGCAGCCAAAAGATAGGCCTGGACGCGAGTTTATTTTTTGCAGTACTGTGTGAGCCAGTGGACGCTATATTACTCAATCATATGTGAGTATTTTCTGTCAATTACCTCATTGTATATTCATTGATAACATGTAAACAAAGATTGTGTGGAAATAAGGGTTACTTGACTTCTTACACTTAAATTACAGAACATTTCTTTTGTTGAAAAGTGAGACCCCAGTATCTTCGGGGGGGGGGGGGTGTGGGGAGGGAGGGGAACCAGTTGGCGCTATCTACCGGTACTGTGCCGAGTGGATAAAGGGGGTGGCAATGAGGCTTAGCAATCAGGAGGTTCAGCGTTTGATCCCAGGCTTGGTCATACTCATAGTAAGGTAGGTTTTTCATCCAAGCACAATCTATGGTTTTCCCATCTGAAACAACTTTCTAAATTAAAAGATTCCAAATTTGAACTAAAATATTGATTGGAAACCACCTGATGTGAAAGTTGTAATCCATCAGCCCTTGCGGAATTCTCCCATATTCGCTTAAGCGTCTTAAAAATAACTGCCTAATTATTATATTGCCCAATCATATAGTATTTTCGGTGAAGAGTGAGACTCAAGTGTCAGGGGGGGGGGAGTAATGTACTAACAAGAGTGGTTGTCTAATGCCAAATTGATACCTTAATTCTACATTAATCAAAATATCTTGAGAAAATTGGGACAATGATAACTGACAGAAGTCTGTCAATTGCACTGGTCAGATTGCACTGGTCAGATTGCACTGGTCAGATTTCATTTTCAGATGTGTAGAGCTACAGTACTTTAAGCTACAGTTTTTATTTGGTACTTACTCAGTCTGTATGTTCTGTAGGTAGTAAGCCTAAGTTAGGCATAGTACCATGTTTCATCACGCATTTATCCATATGGGGGGCACTCGGTGCCCTGAATTCAAATTACTTGTTATTTGTGTAAATCCAGTAAGTTATAAAGGTGTTCAATCGTAAAATTCTCCTGCAAAAAAATCTGAAAGGTGTAGACCTCCAAATTCCATTTTATATTTATCAGTTAAATGCCAATGTATTCTGCTTTTTGCTAGAAGAACGAAACAAAGGCATAAGTTTGCCATTTTCAGCCAATAGACAATATAGGAACTTAAACAAATATGGTAGAGTCGGTTATCAATGGTCAATCAAAGAGTATTCGTGACTTCTGTACAGTAACTGGTGTGTTGTAATTCAGGATAATGCCTGTGAGCTCTTGCTTTTGCCCAATAGATTTTGAAACAAGGAGCTAAAATTTTGAAACTCTAGGCATGAGATGAAAATGCTTTTTGAAAAAAAAATATAAGTGTATTGAACACTGTTACTTGAAAGATACCTAGACAAATGCTGTTCAAGATGTCCTAAAGCATATCAGACTGTTTTGAAAGGTTTTCTAATTCAATGGCATTATTGAACTAGAGATACAGTATTCCTTTTCTACAAAGAATTAACTCCTTTTGCAAAGAATGAGCAGAGTGAAAAGTTGTTGTATAAATTTATAAACATTTTAAAATGAAAAATGGACACAGGCATGTTTGGAAACACCACTGGTTGGACAGTTAGGGTTTTAAAGCCTGTATGAATTGAAATAGCTCATTATTCAAAACTTTGCATAGAGTGTTGACAGGTCTACGTATACATGCAATATAATTGGCAATTTATGTATTAATCTTGATATTACATTTGCTGCAACAACACCTAGGAATTCAAAGCGAGAACAAAGTGTAAAGAAAAAGAGTGGAAAGAAATCTCAAATGGTTGGAAAAACTTGGCCATTTTCTCAAAAAATGTTTCACAGAATATAAAAAATGTCATGTACTAACTCTCAACTACTATTAAAAGGATTTGTAATAGCTCGAGCAGAATTGGTAAAATGTGTCTAGATTTCACACCTGTAGGAAAACTGTTCTTTCTGGATATATTGAAACATTTTGGTTTAAAATTAGAATAAATACTGTAAAATCCTTAGGAGTGACTCACATGGTAGATGCCCACATGTATGGGAGCACTACAAATCTCTTGTGGTTGTTCTCACTTAATTCTTGGACAAATTTAACTCACTTGCTCTACATTTATAGTCAGACAGACATTTTGAATATTGAGCAAATTGTATGGCAAGGAAGCTGACCGACTTCTGATCTGTAAATATTTGCTATTTAATGCTGGTTTTAATAAATTAAAAGGGGGTTCGATTTTAAAGTATGTTGTTTGTTTAAATTTCTACGTGTAAAATCAGAGTAAATGCAATTTATCACCATCATCCATCATTTGATATTTGAGATCTTTTTAATAAGGTTTACTCATATCATTGAATTAATTAACCAAACCCTAACATGTGATGGTTGTATCTCCCACAGGTCTTCATAGGTCTGCAAGTTTAAATTTTTATTAATTTTTTTTTTTATAATTAATACAAACATCATCAGTATTACAGTAGTCTACAGGACTGTATCACTTCCATTCATATTACTGTACATACTGTAGGTCTCCCTTACATAGCTGACAACAATGCACATTTATAAGATTTATGGGCTGAAAGCTGTTTTTAACTACAAACTGGTGAAGACAGAACAGTAACTTCTAGCGGGTATGTGAACATGAAATAAGGACACAAAACAAATAATTGATTTAAACAGAGCATATCAGAGCTTGATTGGTTAGATATCTAACTACTGAATACAATGAGTGCATGTGTCCGGGGGGGGGGGGGGAGCAGCAAGCGTGACTGAGCCGTGCAGGTTGAATCACCCCATACAATTGGTGAAAATTACACCTCATATACTATTTCACAATGGATTACAAAAGAAGGAACAGAAAGTTACCCTGCCCACATATCTTACCTTTCTCTTTAAACAGAGGTAACTAATCTTCTATGCTATTGAAATGACAACAATGCAGACAGATTGGGAATGACATCATGCTGAGGATTTACTTTCTTGGAAGAGATACATCTGAAATTAGGTGCACAGACAGGGGTGGGGTTTCTGTTGTATATATAGAGAGTTACTGTGGAAGCCTGGAAGGTCCAAGTAAATTTAAAGTGATCTATTAGGACTTAGAAGTTGGAAAGTATATTATTATGTTCATGGCTTATAAATAGAAACTGTGAGTAATCTTTCTGGAAAATGTGACGTAGCAGTCTATGATTAGTTGACCAGAGGTCCAGGAGTTTCAGGGACGGCCCCTGATTCCAATGTTTCGTCCCGGTTAACTTGTGTCCCTGAAACTGTCCCAGATATAATAAGACATCCCTGAAATTTTAACATACGACATTTCATTCACAACAGATTTAGAAATCTTCCTGTCTGTTATACTTGAATTACACGTCATTAATACACCATGCAGATGTACACAAATACCTCGCACAGACAATGGCATTGAAACAAGAGCTACTTTAATGTTGGCTATCGGCCTATCCTACTATATATACTCTGGATAATGTACTGTACAAGCGAGACATTGTTTGCTACGACATCGAAGTCTTTCTCCTGTGCTGACCTATACAGTAGGCCTACTCCTGATTAAATGTCATGTCTGCGCTCAATTAGATTAGCACATTCTTCTCAAAGAACCCTGTCCCCTTAGAGTCCTTCCCCATGCCGCACATTCAACCTTCAACATTCTGTCCCAGATTCCTATTTACAAAATATGGTTACCTTAGTCTAGGAGGACTTCATGTTTGTACTACAAGCTAAGAGATTGTAAAGGTGAACCTAGAGCTAGGGCAGGAGGAAAATAGTGGTAAAATGGTTATCAATGCTCTCTGTTATAGTACTGTAATATCATACAGTGGTGGGGGGGGGGGGCAAGAGAAAGGCAGGTACATACTTTGTTATGTGAGAGTGCACATGGTATTTATTTTATTCTTGTGCTGTTTCTACAGTAGCTCTTGTTATTTATATATTTGTTATACCTTTTGCTACGGTATTCCTTCGTGATAAAGTTTGCCATTGCAGTGTTTCATTTGAAATTGTTTTTACTGGTAATTTCTGGCATTAGGCATGCATGCAATTGCTAGGCACATACTGTATCTATGCTTCTCTGCCTTTTGGCTAAGATCATGTGTAGTATCTGTTCCCTTTCGAGGGGAATGGTGATGCACACCCGACGATGATCACACAGTCTCGATGCAAGGGGGCTGCCCAGGGTTGAGAGCGGATCAGTCGCTCGATAGTTTGGTTTTCGTGCCCAGGTTCTTTCTTGGGTGACTTTTCTTAAAAAGTACTGTATCAATGCAGTCGAATTTTTTCTCTTCCATTTAGGACGAAATAAATTTCTCGGACCACGTCCTGCAGGTGGTACGGAAGGTAGTTTATACAATACATCTTTAGTATCTTGAAGCCTCAACTTTATGGCCAAGGTCATATATAATTTCAGACTGGATTGATATAAACATACAGGATCAAAATAAACACATAAACTCAATGTTTATTACAGGTGTTAATACAGACTGACCTAAGATAAAACAGTTTTTCTCAGGTTTTTTGCAGAATTGTGTTCCATTCCATTTTTGTTTTGATACTTTATAGGTGACATAAATCAATCAAACCATAATTTTTGGCTTATAGGACAGATCTTTGTGAAAAACTATATATTCTACCTGACAGCCAAGAAAAATCTTGCTCTATTTTGGGAGATCTTAATACCACATTTAACGTAGACCAATAATGATGGTTGGGCTTGTGACTGCTCTAGTTTTGGTCTTTATTTTTCTTACATAGCAAGTACTCACTGTGAGGGTTGTCACTTTGGTGATATAATATCCTTTTTGTCAGAATTTGAGGGGGCATGAGGTGGAAATTGCCCCCCCCCCAAGATTTCCCTTGCCCCCAGTTATGCCCTCAATCAGATCTGCTACTTATCTTAAATATATAGAACTAAGCTAATCATTAGTATTAGAAATGTTCAGCTTTCAATTGATGCAATGCATTAATGTGAAAAATTGTCAAATGATAGCACCACTTTGTGTCTTAGTCACTTGACTTGTAAAGAAACTTCCCAAAGGGGAGAGGCAACCTCTCTCTCTCATATCAGTGAACTTATTTCCCCTCAAATATATGCCTTGCCCTTAGTTGCCCCCCCCCTCCCCCCGCCCAGATTGCCTTGGCCGGTGCCGCCAGTCCGCCACTGTCTACCACTATCTTCTATTCACAGGTACCCAGTAGTCTCGCAGTAGTGATGAAGTTTTTATTAATTGCCCTATACATCCATTCCCACTACTTCCCTCTCTATTGTATCATTGCCACATTTGGTTTTGTATTTGGCTTAAATAACAGACTAACAAAACAGAGTAAAGATTAGCAACAGATCGAAGAAATTTTTGGCTAAAGGGGGATTCCAACCAGAGACTTGTGGGGTAGAAAAAAAAAAGGCTTGGAGAACAGTGCAGCACATAAGTTGCTAAAACTTGCTCACATGGAAGACTAGTGAATAAAAGTATATAACAGTAGATGGAGTGGCATATACTTGCAAGAAAGCATCTTCTTCTGTGTGTTTTAGTTAACATTCTAACATTAATGTCCTAAGGATTGATCTCTATCTTTCTCTCTTTTCGTCCAGTTTCTCCTTGCATCGACAAAACTACCCCTAAAAAGCAGAACCGAATGGCTTTCCAAGCAGAGAGATTCAGTATCCTGGGCTTTGCCATCTTTGAGATTCTCCTCTTTGGTGGCATATTCTATGGATGGCCAGCGATGGGGTTTGTTCTGAAGACCAGCGGCTACTTCTTGCACCTATGCCCTCTCGTGGAGAACTCCACTTCATGGTCTGCATCGTCTTCTGAAGTCCTAGTGGAAGAAGCACAACGAGAATCGTGCGACGAGCAGGATGCGATGTTGTCCTTGGTCTTCACCGTCGGTCTGTGCGCGTTGCAATCTCTCGTGATCCTGGGAGGACTCATCCTTGATAACTATGGCACAAGAGTTCTCCGACTGATCGTCAAGTAAGCATGAGTAATTAATTACATTTAGGCATCATCAAGTGTCTCTCGTGAAGTAATAGATAAATCAATCCTTCAGTCAATAGGACGATTTGGTCAGAATAGAAATTTGATTCCATATTATATACCTATAGGAACCACTGGCATGTAGTGTTTCTCCAAGAATTAGATTTCTCTTTTACTTGCGTGTATCTCCTCAAGTCCATGTTCTGTATTGTGTTCAAATGTGCCATCTAAAATGAGACCAGTTTTTGCAAGTTAGATCTGATGAAAAAATGCAGGATTGGAGTGGAAGCAGGGATGTAAAGTACCATCACTCGTAAATATTACAAGGAAGTTTTATATGATTTCACACACAATACAAACAGTCTTGCACCTAAGACCAGTACTGAATTTCAACATACATGTTGATTCCATTGTTATCCTGTTAGGCTTGTTAGCCTAACCACATTTTCACCAATAAATCACATCAAAGTTGCATAATTAGCTGGCCACTGATAAGACTTCAAAATGGAGGACACACCAATGAACTGCTGTAGGACATGGCATGACAGCGTACTGCATTAACCTGGCATGGGTTGCTACAGTTGTTATAAGTGATGTTGTAAAGCTTGTGGGGAATTTATGCTGTAGTTGCATTTTCTTTTTCATTCCCATCGGAAATTTCTCTACTTGAAATTAGGTGCCATTCACACACTACCTGAGTTGATATTATTTCCTATCTTGCAGTCTAACATAATGTGAGAAAATTTTCCCTGGCTAACACTAAGTCGAAAAATGCAAACAATCATATTTCGTTTGTTTTTGTATGCTGGTTGGAACTTGATGAAGAAAAACAATGATAACAAAAGAACAAAAATATGATGGATTACTGTTTGGAAGTAAAAACCATAACATAGCGCTTTCAGAGTTTAAACTTTTATCGCATCATATTTCAGACTTTTAGGATTTATTTATATCAAGGGATGAGAGATTTAGAACTTCAAAGTCTTTGGATTGCTTTGAGTCTTTTCTGTGAGATTCCCTTAGGTCTGTAGAAAATTGGACATCAATGTATTTATAGGTTTGATTGGCTTCTGCTGGATAAGGTTTTTTGTTGTTGACACTTTTGTATTTCTTGTTTCTATTATCAGTTAGCTGGAGATCAAATAGTTGACCTTTGTACTTATCACATAATTCTAGCTAGTCTGGACTGAGAAATATTCTTGTTCATTGTTATTAATAAGAATCAAATTAGGTCAGAAAAGGAAGTTGAACCATTATGCAGCCTTGGATGTGTCTGGCTTGGCAATGAAAAAGAAATTACTATTCATTAAGGCAGAGTTGTTTTCATTGAAGTTGCCAATTATAACTTTTCTAACTGAATTCCTTATTTTTAGCAAACTTTGTGAGAATCACTGAAATATGGCAATGATGGGTGATGGAATGTGTTATGTGACACATTGTGTTGTTGTATTGAACTGTATGATAATCCCACCACATGTACAATACTGTAGCTTGCATGAACTCCTTACTCGTTATTGTACGTACAACAGATGCCCTGTACTGAGTTCTGGTAGTTACTATATTGCTTTTGTCGGAGTGTTGTCCTTCCTCTCAAAATGCTGCTCACTTTGAAAAGGAGAGGCCAAAAGACTTATATATATATCTCTGTAATGTTAGTAAGTCTCCAAAGACCTGGTCAAAGTCTTTCTTTGCAATATAATGGCCAATTTTAGGAGGTGGTTTTGGTTCATTCGTTAGCAAAATAAATATAAATAGTTCACTGTGAATGGAATATGAATGCCATGTTTATTGCATTCATCAAACACAATTGTTAAAGCCCGGGGTTATTGACAAAATTGCTTGAATTAACTCAATCGGGTTAAGAAAACGATGTCTGCACTTGGCAGTGCATGTACAGTAATATGTGACAAAATTCCACTATCAAAATAAAATAAAACTGTTAGCAAACTGCTTATCCACTAGAGAGCCTGTGTAGGAGAATGTGTAAAAGTAAGTTGACCTGACGTTTCCATCCTATCAGGATCTTCTTCAAAGGCTAAATGACAAGTAACAGTAACAGAAGGGACAAAAACATGCACAGAATACAGACAGGTTAATGAGCATGGTGTGCACAAAGAGATAGATAGATGTAAGGAGATTAGTAGACAAGGGATGGAGAGAAGAAAGAATTTACCAACAGGGGAAGAGGAGAGGTAGGAGATAAACAGTGGAGGGACAAAGAGAGGATTAAGGGAAGGGGGAAGGGAATAATCTGGTGAAGGACAAAGACAGAGAGGTGTGGAGCAAAAAAGGAGGACTTTTGTGCTGGACACTGCAAGATGTTCCTCACAAGAATGATCTTGTACTACTATCCTTCTTTACCCAGTGACTTTATTGGCTGGCTTTCACAAGTAAGAGTAAATAAATACTTATGCAATGGTGAAGAGAGCTGGGACTCTCTGATCTTTGAGTTATGACTTCACGTGTCTCCTATACGTACTGTACATGGACAAACATATCTGTACATAACACATTTATGTCTGAAGTCAGTGGTGTACACTGTACATGACATTTAAAGGGTGTGAAGACTCGCGGAAAAAGAAACGTCTAATGCCGGTAATCTGACCTACTGTAGTTTGGCAGCCAAATTAGTCAGCACTGACCAAGGAGCTTCTCACAATATTGACTGAAGTTAGGTTCATACTACAGAATATATGTCATACCAACCGTTATTATTCAACATAATATTGATTCAACTATTTAATGAGTAAAGAAAACATACGTGCAACTATTGAATACATATTGCTGGTATGAATTAGTCCAGTTTACATAATTACAACAAACATTTAAAACCTCTTTTCAAATTAGCTGCTGTACTACTGTAGCTGTCTGTTTAAAGTTCATAGATCTGTGGAGGAGACAAATATGTGAAACAGGTTTCAAGCTTTCCAAGTTCATTATATCCCTACCAGCCTTGAGCAATAAGGAATAGGGATTACATGTCATTAATTCCTTAGTGGTAGGTATACACAGTAGTTGCACAGCTTTATAGTAGCTACACAGTAACTGACATACTGTACTTTAAACATTACCAATGATCATTGTGTGTTAGCATTTTTTGGTATTTGTTTGGGTTGGGGGAGGGGGTAGGGGGAGATGTGATCGGATGGGATGGAGGAGAGGAATATATCTAATTAAATATATTCAAACTATGGAGAATGTGCTAGCGATAATTGCAAGTGGGTTGGAATCCAATTTTTGGTACACTAAGCTGTGTGGTAAAGAGAGGATATCGGAAATGAAGAACCAAGTCATTCCATCCATCACACGCTGCTGAATGTGATTGGCTAGGCTTTAACTTTGGTTTGCTAGTTTTCCATTGAAAGCCCATCCGTCTGTCACCTGTCCTTGGACTGAACAATGTTGCGGTACGGTTGCTATGGGATCATATCACCGTATCTTAGATGGGTAAATGATAAAACGGTACAGTATCATAGACATTGTACAGCTGGACATATTTGCCTAGAGATGTACAGTAGAATGATCCATCCACAGTCTTAACAGTATAGGATACACAGAATAGCCTAACACTGAAGCTTATTATATAAATATCTATGATAAAGTGTATTCAATTGTTTTTTTGTATTTTGTATTTGTTTTGTTAAGCGCATTGGACCCTGGGATTTTGCACTATATAAGCACAGGTGTTATAATAATAATAATAATAATAATATATGGTTCAATGTTCTGTAGTTCTGTACATATTCTGTTGTTTGCACTTCTGTACGGGCTGAACAGATGGCAATGGTCTATAATAGCTGGTACAGAGATCATCGTGTTTAGTGCTGGTAAAGACTAGCTGTAAAGCTGGACATATTTGCCTAAATGTACAGTAGAATGATCCTTCTACAGTATCAACAGTATAGGATACTCAGAGTGTGCTTGTGCTGGTAAAGACTGTGAAGCAATTAATGTTGAAACTGTCTTATACATATAATTTTTTTCTATTTAAAAGAGATGCAAATGTGTCGTGACGTAACAATTGTGTAGTAAATAATACATTTTTTATCATTGAAAGCCCATCCGTCTGTCATCTGTCCTTTGACTGAACAACGTTGCGGTACGGTTGCTATGGGATCATAGCACCGTACCTAGAGTGATGAAATATAAAACGGTATCATAGACACAGCTGGACATATTTGCCTAGAGATGTACAGTACAGTAGAATGATCCATCCACAGTATTAACAGTATAGGATACACAGAATAGCCTAACACTGAAGCTTATAATATAAATTGAGTACCATCATGGATACAGACGCATTAATACGGTTTCAATGTACATGTTTTGTTGTTTTACATTACTGTACAGGTTGAACAGATGGGAATGGTCTATAAAAGCTGGTATAGAGTTATATTATCATTGTGTTTAAAGTGCTGGTAAAGACTACAGTAGCTGTGAAACTGTCTTATAGATATAATATTAATAAAAATAAAGAGAAAAGAAATGCACTTGTGTGGTGACGTAACAATTGCGTAGTAAATAATACAATTTATACATCGTCACTGTTCAAATTTTCAAGAAAATTCATTCCTCCTCGTAGCAGTGGTTGCAAACCACAGGCAGATCAATAATCACTTTTGATCGTTATTTCTGTGTTTGTCGGGCTATATTTATTTTGCAGCTATCACCTTCGGTAAATAATGACATAGAATTCTCGTCGAGAGTGTAAACGACGATGTTTCATATTGTGATAAAAGAAGTGGTTGTGCCATTTCCCCTACAGTGTGTACAGGTCTACTGGGGTTCACACAGTCACAGGGGTCAAATCGAGATTATTGAAAATGGGTTGTACAGTACATAGGTGTCGCGTTATGTATACTTTAACCGTGTGCAAGTACTGTAGTGTACAGATTGCATAATTATATCCCACTACCTTATAACACACTCTAAATAGAGTCTCAAAGTTAAAGAAAGTTTTCTCTAATCTATAAAAGTTGTTGTTGGAAGTGGTCATTAATTAATTCCTCATTGTCTATGTGTTGAAATTTCTATTCAATCTGTTCTGTTTTCCAAAATTTAGGGAAGACTGTTCCATTTGTTTATTTATTAAAGTTATCTACAGTACTCTGTCATCAATCTGTGTCTTGAAGTAGGTCCTGCTAGGGTCAAAGATTCGGCCCTCATATCTATTGTGTAGGTCTGTAATCTAAGCAGGCTCTATGCTGTAAATTGGCAGTTTTATGTTAGATAAAGAGTAATTTTATTTGTACTTTAGATGTGATTTGGCTGACATGAGACTTCTCCTTAAACAGAGTGAGTAATAATAATTCTAATAATTATATAAACAGCCAATAAACAGCCATATATTTAAGTTCCCAAACAGACTGAAGATTTGTTGCATTTCATGAAGTCTTTAATTTTCATAGCAGCAAAAAAGCAATAACTTTATATATATATCTGGTTATCCCGAATCACAGAAACTGAATATAGTGCAAGGTCAAAATCAGTAGAGTTCACATTGAATACGTTGACTCAACGAGATCAATATACAGTATAAAAAAAAAAGCGTGTTGGATAAGTGATAACAGTATGCAGAAATGTGTTATATGGACGCATAATACATGTGAAGAAATGAATGCTCAAATTTCGTACAACACCTCCGTCAAAGGATGGTAGTTGTTTCTTTGGGACCGTACACCTTTCACCCTGTTTTTTTTTTTTATCCAAAAAAGAAAGTTGACCTTGAATGTGTTGAGATCATTCAGGCTGAAAACATGCCCTTTGTAATTTTGCAATCGAGTATATTATATACATGTCGTATAATCGTATATACAAAAGAAGCTGTGATTTTTGGTCCGACTCAAAAACTATCAGGAATCATAAAAAGTGCACGGTTAAACGCGTCCCTTTGTGCGTATTATTGTCAGTCAAGAGTTGTGTTACGAGGCATTGATTGATTTGGATTTCTCCATTGTGATTTTCCCCGCCTCCCTTACCTGTCCCCACTCAACAGAGTGTGTATGTCTGTACTACTTTTAATGCTACCAATGATACAGTAGCTGACACAACTGAAAAACAGAAAGAGGTCAAGGAAATTGTGTATGCAGCACTCGAGCGGTGTGTAGAGCAACCTGTTCAGTGTGAAAACAGCTGAAAACAGTCAAATGAAAAAAAGTGGTGATTCCTGACATTGCAATTTGGCTTCTTTACTTCACGCATGGTAGAAGGCAGAAGACCTTTGACCCAGAGGAAGGTCAGTGGGGATGCAATGCTAAACTGTTATGAGTTGTGACTGGTCACCCTCAGGTAGATCGGAAAGTGCAATAGTAGAGTGGTGCCAGATAAGGATCGTTGCTTGTAAATACCCCAAACAAGGGAGTCTTTGGGGTAACATTTCTAATGGGCTGTCCCATCTTGTCAATCACCACCCCTTCCTCTGAGATTTAAATTTAATAACATTCAGGAGTACTGTATTCATCTGTGTCCTGATGTGAAATTGTGTACACGTATATTCATTAATCTATTTGATTTTGGAAGTTTTTGAAGTCCTGTTTAAATACTGTTTATCATAAGGCAGGGAAACAACGTAGTGGGAACAAGTTACATCTACCAGCAGGTTTAAAACTTATCTTTACCACAAACCTTTGAACTACATTATCTTCTGGAAGTACCAGACGGCTTGTCTGTCTCAATCAAGCTGCTAGACAAGATTGTTAATTGCATAGTCAGTTTTGTAATGCTTTTCGCTACACAGTACTCTTGTTCAATTCTAGGTACTAAAAACCACTCAGCAAAGTGATTGTGGATGACGCTGAAGTATGTTATCATCAGCTGCCGATATATGTCAAGAGAGAAGATAATTATGAGTTACCATTCTTTGAAGTAGCTCTCGAGTTTTGAGTTTCAAATAACAAAGGGCAGGGTCAAACATTTGGCAAAACCCCAAATGTACTGTGTTTACAATATTTACAAACCTTTAAAATGAAATGAGTCTTGGTACCAACAAGTTTGAGAATCAAAATGGAATCATTATCAGGGGCGTATCCAGGATTTTCTAAACCGGGGGGCGCGAATTACTATCTAAGCGGAGCGCCACCATCGGTTGGCGCACAAGAAATTTCTGGTTTTGATACCCCCCAGATCACCGGAAATGGCACATCTTGGGCTTGAAAATGACCAACCAGATGTACACTTTTGCCTGAGAACCAAGTGTTTTCCCAATAGTTTTTTTTCTTCATCCATAACCTTTTGGAAGATTTGTCACCAGTCACACATCATGTTCGACCTCATCGCATCTCTCGTGGGTCATTGCTTTTGTAGGTGATTCTACGTCGCGGCCCACAATACCCGTTAGCCACACTTTTTAATGTTTTAAGCCATTTATTTGTTCAGAATTTGAAAATTCACATTTCTCGTGAAATAAATTTACTTTAAAACATACCCAAAATGTTGCACAAATTTTCATCTATGGACAACCAATATAAAAAAAACCTCCTTAAATCCCTAACAGACCGGTCAAAATTGCACGAGTAGAGGGAAGTATATATGTTTAAGAATGATAGGGAATTTTCGAAAATTCAGACACAGTTAATTTGTTGGTGCATGGGAGCTGATCAGTCTTGGATAATGGTGGGGACGCGTGTCTGTTCTCTGATACTATCTAAGCGGAGCGCGACCACGGGTTCGCGCGTAGCGTGCAAGATTTTTTTTGGCAAATATACCTCCCAGATCGCCGGAAATAACACTTCCCAGACCCAATGATGCTCCCAAACCTCCTTAAGTTTTAAATCTCATGGGTTAGAAATTTAGTTTGGGGAAATACATGGGCGTCTGCAGAAAAACAATCAGGGGACAAATAATGCAAGTAGACTTTTGTATACGATGGGTCTGGGGTCCTCTCCCAGAAAACGATTATAGACTGCCGCAAATGCGATTTCTGTCCTATATTTAACAACTGTGGATAAATATAATAAAATGAGAACTGGACATGAAGCTAGCTCAAATTGGCAACACACAGTGTGAGTTTTTAACGATTGTTTTGTTCGCACTCAGTCCGTTTTGCTGACCACAAAGGAAAAATGGAAACGTCAAAAATGGAGTTGTAGGTGTAAGGGGTAGGCTGAGGCGTACGACCCTTCCGAAATCCGAAATCCGCCACTGGCTACCCTATCAGCGCTGTAATAATTTCACTGTTCCTCTATCTCTTCCCGGTGTCTTGGCGTTTTTCTTCTACTCCCTCCTTTTCTCCTTTTTCTCTCATTCTTCTTTTTCTTTTCCCTTCCTTCCTCCTCTTTCCCCCCTCTTTTTCCCCTTTTTTCTTCTCTCTTTTTTTCTCTCCTCTTTTTCTTACCCGGGGGGCGCGCGCCCCCAACGCCCCCCCCCGGATACGCGCCTGATTATAATCTTGTCTAATTAAATTCTACATGGTGAAGGGATGTAGGAGGGGTAACTGTGTGGTTTGAATTAGTGAGCATATCTTACTGCACATAACTGCTTTATTAAAGTGGAACTAATGTAAGCACATAACTGCTTTATTAAAGTGACATACATACATACACCCATGCATACACACATACATGCGTGCATGCATGCATGAAAGTTTTACAAAATGTTAAGTTCCAAGTAATAAATCACAGTGATTTCTCTCTCCTGTCAGTTTTTGTATCACCCTTGGTTTCCTCTGCCTGTCGCTGAGCTCTCCTGAGAGGCCTTACCTTCTCTTCCCAGCATCAATCTTGATGTGTATGGGCGGTATCCAGGTCCTTCTGTGTAATCTTCAGGTATTTCATTGACTTTGATTTATTTTTGTTACTTGTTGAGCCTGTCGGTGATAATGTTCAGTTTATATTCATAATTTGTTCCTGAGATACATGGGAAAACCCTAATTTTGTTTATTACAGTATCTGTGAGAAGTTTCTGTGTGAGATCAGTAACATGAATTAACTGTTCATATCCATTATGTAATTATGTCGTGGGCACAGCTTATCCGAAGATACTCAGAATTGACTTTGCAGTGGTGCAATTTTGGACTGTTGCTAAGGAGATTGAAATGAACAGCATAATTTTTTGAAAGTTTAGGTTTGAAGATATGCGTATAGGAATTAAAAAATAACCTACATTCCCTACAAGATGATGAATTTTCTCTCAACAATAGTTATTTTAGTTTGTTCCCAGACCCCCTGGATGCCTTATTGTGCCCTAAATCTCTGCAGATATGTGTCGTAATCGTCAGGGACCCCCAAATCCGTGCTCACTCCCCCTACTCCCTGTGTACCCTGTAGCGCCCCTGAGACTTCCCAACGCCCACAGGGGGGGCGGCAGGGACCACTTTGAGAACCACTGTTCTATGGTTATGACCAATGTACACTTACAAAGTTATAATGACCGTCTCATAGGAGTACTTCAAGCAGATCATAACAACTGTTTGTTTTGTTGTTTCTCAAGGTTGGAAACCTATTTGGGCGCCGGAAAGGAACAGTGGTGACAATGCTGAGTGGTACTTTTGATTCATCAACGGTGGTAATGTTTGTCATCAAGGTACAGTTATGCCGTCTAGCTACACCAGTCAGAGAATTGGAGAATGCCATTGCGAGAGAGAGAGTTCGTCCTCACTGTATGGAATGAAGGGTGTGCTTACCTTAAGTACTGTATGTAGCATCTTCACTGTATGTAGTGTTACCACTATTATGTAGTTCTGTTTGTTTTATCAGCTAGTGTGTTGTTTCTTCACTACATCAATTAACTATGGTTACTGCCATACTGCCCTCTGCATGTTGACCCCCTCGTCTTGACTTCAGAGAGTAGTATCTACACTGTCCTTGTTCTGGGATGTGGTAGGTTTGCGGGTATCTCTGTGTTTGGTGGTGGACCATGTGCCCTAAGGATGAATGGTGACATGCCTTTAGTCCCTGCATCCTTCGTACACTGTATGTAGTGTTACCACTATTATGTAGTTCTGTATGTTCTATCAGCTAGTGGGGTGTTTCTTCACTGGATCAATTAACTATGGTTATTGTTGACATCAGAGGGTAGTACTGAATCTACACCGTCCTTGTTCTGGGATGGGGTAAGTGTGAGGGTATCTCTGTGTCCGGTGGTTGACCATGTGCCCTAACGATGAATGGTCACATGCCTAAGTTAGTGCTTGTCCGAATTCAACCTTTGTCCAATATCATGAAATATCCAGAGCGTGTTTACAATTTGGGAATTTTTCTCAAGACATTTGAAACGATTTGTGTACATTTCATGAAATCAGGGTACAAAGTGAGGGGATACATTCAATCTAGCAAGGATACCTACAATCCAGGGACTGTCCTCTGGGGTAATCTGGTGACCTCATCCTTTTATTCGTTCTCCCTAACAGATTCTGTACGATCAGGGTATCAATGTTGATATCCCTCTGTACATACTGACAGGGGCAACCCTACTGATGCTCATCAACACAATGTTCCTGATGCCTAAGGACCATATACCCTGGCCGCTCCCTCCAAACTACAGACCATCCAAGTACAAGCCGCTAAAGGGAGAGGAACCTCCCAGCGAGAAGGGAGAGGAACCTCCCAGCGAGAAAGAAGAGAAACCTCTCAGTGAGAAAGAAGAGATTGCAGAGGAAAACAAGGAAAAAGCTGAAAATAAGATGTTAGAAGCTAACCATGAAGGAAACAATACCAGTGGTGGGTAGTGCTGGGCACTATATAACTATCAGAATGTTGTTTAATTTGTTTGTTTGTATTAACAGATCTTGTGGTTTGCCTTTGAAGATTGTATTGAATCATGCATGGTATAGATATGATAAGCTATGACAATACCATGTTAGCTATGATAAGCTATGACAATACCATGAAGCATGATAGCGCTGAAACATGGGTCATACTTTCCTAGTTCAACACAGGATTCAACTTGCTGTTCAAGTGAAGGTTGAATATTAGCCCTGGTCTCACTGAAAATGCATTTCAGCACATGATTCAACCATCAGTAAAAAGTGACGATTGGAAACAGTCTAGTCCAACACAGGATTCAACTTGCTGTTCAAGTGAAGGTTGAATATTAGCCCTGGTCTCACTGAAAATGCATTTCAGCACATGATTCAACCATCAGTACAAAGTGACGATTGAAAACAGTCTAGTCCAACAAAGGATTCAACTTGCTGTTCAAGTGAAGGTTGAATTATAGCCCAGGTCACATTTTAGCATTTCAAATTGTGACTCAACCAGTCAGCGCAAGTATATTCCAATGCAGTTGTTGATTTGTTTACCGTCTCCTCTCGTACATACTTTGATTCTTTCTGCTCCACTCACATGTACCTCACCTTTGACCTCTATCACACCTTTCATCGTCTCCTCGTAGATTTTCATATGTTGGAGGATAACCCGCCAGAGAGTAACCAAGATGTCATTGAAAGAACAAAATGGGCCAACTTTCCGACAGCGAAGTCCTGTCTGTCTAATTGGATGTATCTCGCTTTCATATTCTGGCAGACGGTGTTAAACCTCCGCAACAGCTTCTTCCTCGCTCGATATGGCGCCTGGATGAATCAGATGGCTGACTATGATGAAGAAGTTGGTAAGTTTACAGTCTTGGGCTATGTAGAAAGTTCATCCCGGACGTTAGACTCTACTGCAGTTTGGTGAGCATTGTATCAAAAGTCAGATCGACACACGTATGTTTTTAAGAGCATTCTTCAACGGTCTGTGGTGGAACTTAAAGAAGTAAACCACCCGTAGCAAGTTTGAGCCTTTCTTTCAGAACAGCGCAGTTTCTGACTGCTAGGACAGAATTTACTTTGCTCCTCGCTTACCTGTCTCCTCACAACCTTTGCACCTCATTCTACCGTGCCTAGAATGCCTTGGTAACCTTTTATCACTGTGCACCCTCAACAACCGGCGCAGTTTCTGACTGCTAGGACAGATGCTGGTCTGCATATTCCAAGATAGATTGGTGCGTGTGTCTGTTGGTCTAGTTCAATGCCATGCAAGTTTTTGTGATTGCCTTTATCGTCAACGGTGACCATAAAATATCTTCTCGGGGAATGTCAATTATCTGTTGAGGTTGCCAGAAGGATTTAAACCTTAATAATTCACTTGGTCTTTTCATTATTGATTATTTACTCTGCTCTCCTCTTACCTATCTCCACTGAACAATGCACTCCAATCGTCCACAGTGAAGGCATGTTAGTGTTGTGACACCACTAGTTAAGCACTACTGCATCCTGCAGATTTAACAGTAGAGTAACGAAGAGCCAAACTCCCTCAAGTTAAACATTCTTTCATTTGTTTTACAATTAATTCTGTACAGCCCATTGTTTATTTTATAGAGCAACTTATTATAGTGCAGGGCCAACAAATATTAAAGTAAATGGATACATGATCAAAATGAGATGGAAATTTGAAGATGAAAAGAAATGGCAAAGAAGAAAGTAATGTGGAGGGAGGGGGGGGGGAGGAGCTGGAAGTTGATAAGATGCAGTATCTGTGCCCCCTCCCCCCCCCACCCCAGCAGAGGTTTTCTGTGCTGAGTTAGGGCTGATTCCATTTTCTAAAAACCTGTCTTTACTTTTGTGAGTGTGGTATTTGCCTTTGAGGATGTGGTGGATGGAAGTATCCTGGGTAGCATGCTTGGCTGCTGAAAGTTGCCTCAAGACAATGTCTGTTGCCAAATATCAATCAAAATTTGCATTGTGAAGTGATGTAACAAGGCGAGAACTTCATATGTTTGTAAATGAAATATTAAAATGAGTTTACATTCAACCTTTTGGGAACACAACATCGTCTGTATTGAGATAATCGTTTAGTGTAATACAGTAATAGCATAGACCTTTTACTAACATCAGTGTAAGTGTAAGTATTTCATGTCTCGGTCAAACTTACAAATCTAAAGCAAAATACAGCTATAAAATTATATCATATCTGGTTTGGATTCCAATTGCTGATGGTGATATCTTAAATTGTTTCACGCAAAATGATGTTTTTTTGTTGTTTTTATCTATTTATTTTTGGAACTTTTCTTTTCAC
Organism: Apostichopus japonicus; assembly: GCF_037975245.1. Classification (NCBI taxonomy): domain Eukaryota; kingdom Metazoa; phylum Echinodermata; class Holothuroidea; order Aspidochirotida; family Stichopodidae; genus Apostichopus; species Apostichopus japonicus. The sequence continues at coordinate 22,212,348 of NC_092575.1, read as the reverse complement.
TCAGTGAGCAGTTACACGACAGTGTTTTCTTTCATACAAATTTCGGGCATCCTCTTTGCACCTTTCAATGGTATGCTCTATGACAGGAACAAGAAGAAACGAAGCAGTGAGTAAATGTTTTCATCCCCTTTTGTTTTTTTTAGTTTTTTTAAATACAACAGTTATTAAAAGGGTTATTAAGAGGGATTAATACATTGCAGACACTTTCTTCTACAAGAAGTGATTACATCACGGTTTCATCTATATTTCAAAACCTCATTGTCGTAGCATTTTGTTTTGCGGAGACATGAATCTTTCAAATTTGGTGGTATTTTTTGTGAATGCATCTGGTAAGAACAATGATGTCATCAAGGTAATTCAGTTAAAATTTTTGTTTTTGGTTTTTGGTTCCTTGCTGGAATCAAAGGAAGCTATGCAGTCAGGTTGGCGTGTGTGTGTGTGTGTGTGTGCGTCTGTGACACTTGGGGGCCACAATAACTTAACAATGGAGTGATGGATATTTGTCATACTTGCTTATGTATAAGTAATTATATTGAGAAGTCGTAACCTATTGTTTCGGCGCTGACCTTATGAATATTAAGGAGTTCATGGGGTCACCGTAAAAACCTTTACATTGCAATAACTCTGCAACCATTCCGGGCCCATTTTTGGGCTGGGTGGGCCTAACTTTTATTTCTACCTCAAATGCATTTTGGGACACAATCTTTTGGCCCAAATTTGTGGGGCCCAATATTTTTAGGACCATTTGGGCTTAATATGTTTACAGGGGGTGTTAAATATTAAAATTGTAATAACTCAACAACCTTAAATCAGATTTGATCCAAACTTGGAAAACATGTTGTTGGTTAATAGCTGGTACATGTAGGCCTAAATATTATGGTATTGGATGATGACATACAACATTTTAATATTCCACTAAGCAAGGAACCATAGTTCCCATTGGGCTCTTGTTCTTTATAATATTCAACTCACCTACATTGGAAGAGAAAAATAACATTTGTACCAAAAAGGTTCATTTTGATGACAATTCTAGAAATAGAGACCCTTGAAAGGTATGTCAGCATTCCTAATTGATCAGGTTTCAATAATATATCAATAAGACCATTATGAAAGGAAAGTAAAGCTTTTTGAAGCAAATTTACCATTATGACTTCACAGGCCACACGACCACCCACTGTGACCCACTCCAGGGAATAATCTCAGGTTTTAGCCAGTCAAAATAGGTTACATTAGATCAAGTATATCTTGAGTTAGGAAGAAGATGTTCAGAAAATGGGCTTTTTCAGCTATTAGTCTGGAATACTTTTCTTTTCCATATCAATGGCACATTGTTTTCTCTGGAATGTTCCTTTGCTAGCATTGTTAGCTCTTTACTTGTGTTGTAGACCATTTGGCTCATATAAATGAAGTGAATTTGTGGGAGACCTGCGACCAAATAATCCATTTATGAACGATAAAATAAGTGGCTCTTTGGAGTCTTCTTGGATGTCTTAGTGCGTTGGCGTTGCTGAAAGTGACAAAGATGTTGAGTAAGTCCCGACTGTAAGGCATAGGTTCAATTTCCTCTTTGGAAAACACCTGCATATAAGCTCAATAACATATTTATAAATTATGACCTATTTTCACCTCATATACTCTCACTGTTTTTTAATCGTGGATAAGCCAACGTTAGAGAGCATATTTTAATATCAACAATCACATTATTTATGAGTTACATACCATGACGTAGTCTTTTAATGTAAACATTTTTATCACTCTAGTAAATATTTGTAACACTCACTTGAACCAGGGTCCCCCCTCCAATAGGTTTGCTTGTTCGAGTTGTTCCCCATTGTTGCTTAACAATCACAGTACATTCTTTGCTTAATTTATTGTGATCCCTGAATTTTAATTGGCACCCCATATCACCCCCCCCCCTCCCAGTCTTTGTAACCTTTACATTTACACTGTTAAACACAGAATAACAAGGGCAATAACAAACATGGCAAACTTGATCACAATGGAGTTAAACAACTTTGTGAACCACCAATTGTTCTTGACAACATCAAAATGTTTGGTTCAAATTTCAACTGTTACATTACAGATCCTGACTACTACTCAAAACAAAACAACGTTGGAATTTGATTAAAGAATGGCATCTTCTAAGAACTGTTTGTTTTTGTCAAACGAAGGTTAAAGGTCATTCAGTGATCTAATGAGAATCTGAAAAGAGTAGACATTTAATACTTCTAAAGTAAGAAGTATTGACAGTCTGACTGATGTACATTATTCAAACCTAACAAAACAACTGTGTATAGGATCAATATGTAGCATATGTGTGTAACCAAATATATCACACAAAATGATGCGCTGTAGTGAACCCTTGTATCAAATCAATTTTGTTCGTTGATCTTGATAAGTTTTTCAATTGGTATGGATACGGAACTCACATAAAATGCATAAGTAACAAGTTTGGCTAGTTTACTTTCGGTTCGATTGTGAAAGTGAAAATTATTTTTGAAATTTTCCAACTTGCTGTCTAGTGTTTTCGGTAACACTGTGAACAGTGACCACAGCGTTTAAATTTTGAGAGAATTTTGAGAATCATATTCGTTAATCACTTGCTCATTCATACTTAGTAAAGATTCCTAAATCCTATTGGTCCATTCAGGTCAGCTGACCGTGGTTAATCCTGTGAGTAACGCACGGTAAAAATACGGGGCATCACTTTAATAAATCTTTGGTTATATGTAACCAAAAATGTTTTGTTTTACGATTTTTCCCCCACACAAATGGTAGTGTATGAATGAACGGGGTTAATCAACGGTCTAGCGTGCGTTACTCACATGATTAATGCACTCCGGGTGTTAATGCTATCGCTGGATGCATTCGGTCTCCGCTACGCTCCGCCCTCGTGCATCGCTTGCATTATCCCCCGATCGTGCATTAATCCTGTGAGTAACGCACGCTAGACCGTTGATTAACCCCTTACTCATTAACCTGAGGTCATGTGCGGGATCCATTCCATTCCGTTAGGAATGACTAGTGATACTTACTTGATCTAACACTATCATGGTCATATGGTTAAGGGGACTGTGGCTGATAGTGCACTATCATGGTCATATGGTTAAGGTGACTGGGGCTGATAGGGCACTATGATGGTCATATGGTTAAGGGGACTGGGGCTGATAGTGCACTATCATGGTCATATGGTGAAGGGGACTGGGGCTGATAGTTTGCTATCATGGTCATATGGTTAAGGTGACTGGGGCTGATAGGGCACTATCATGGTCATATGGTGAAGGGGACTAGGGCTGATAGTGCACTATCATGGTCATATGGTGAAGGGGACTGGGGCTGATAGTGCACTATAATGGTCATATGGTTAAGGGGACTGGGGCTGATAGTGCAGCAAGAAGTTGTTTGGTTTTCATGCTCAGGCTCCATCTTAGGTGACTTATTTTTCTTGAAAAGGATGTTAAAGTAGTTGATATTTCTGTAGTTTGGTCAATTTTGTGTTCCCACTCAATAACATGATCCTAAAAAAGGCAAAATGCAGTTCAGGTAAACCATTGTGTGAGTGATGTTTCATATCAACTACATGAAGAAAAGATGTAAACAGTTGACTAAATCTGACCTGATTTATGCTGTAATTGTTTCTTTTCAGAGAAGTCTGTTATAGACCCTTATGCGGACATGAAGGATGCCTTGTTTCCGGTTACTCTGGTGGTTACAATGTGGTTAATCTTCTCCATAGAAGTTCTCATTCCTGTGCTACCTCTTCACTACTTCACGTTTGTTTTTCAAGTTATCATAAGAAGCTTTTTCTACGGATCATTCGCTCTCCTGCCATCTGTCATGTGAGTTTCTTTACTTACACTCTTTGAAAACAGCATTTTGAGTTTGGTCAGGAATTTTTTTTCCCAAACATATGAAAAGTATTTTTTTAAATAATATTGCAATATAAACCAAACTAAGACATTCTGCTGGATTGTTTATTTCCCCGTCACTATAATGATTGTCATTGAGTGAGTAAATTAATGAATTTCAATCCCAACTGGACACTTGTTATATAGACGTAGTTTTATAAAATACATCTAAACAAGCAAATTTTCAGTAGTTCTAAATTTTCGACTTTTCCTCGCAACTTTGAAATGATATTTGACAAAACAAGCTAAATGAGTTTATTTTGTTGTAGTATTTTACTTTGGACTAGTGACAAAATATTTGATTTGAAAGCTGCTGCCACATTAAAATAGCTGGTTGCATTGGGAGTGAATTTCCGGCACCATCAAATGCCCTTCAAAGATACTATTTTGTTGCTCACATCTTTGTCCTTATGTCACAACTGATTTGAAAATCTTCACAATTTTTGGGGCTTCACCTTTGAAAGTATAAGCATAAGCATGTAGGCCAGACCTACCACACTTTGATAGGAGATGTCTCTAGCCTAGCCTACTTTTGCGTGTTAAGGAAATAATTTTGTATGTTGTTATTGTTAATGAAACTGTTCCTGACAAAATACAATTTAATTGAATCTCTTGAGAAAAAATAGAAAAAAAGGTGAAATAATTTCAGAAGCCCTGAGGTACAGCTGTCCTTGACAGTCAGGCAGAGTTGTTCCCGAGGTTGGTAGCATCACTTGTGACGTGGTGTGTTGTAATAATAATTTCTGGATCATTCAGACCCACTCATTCTTGACAAAGTTTAAGTGATTTCTGACATTTGTTACATACCCATTGTTGATTTTGTGTTTCCCTTTTTTGCCATCTCTTTTTCCAGATGGCCCATAGAGTACATGGGTACAACATATGGCCTGTGTGCAACCATCGGTGGCATCTGTGTGGTGCTGCAATATCCTCTTGTTAAAATCGTCCAGGATGTGTTCAACAATAACCAAGTACCGGTAAGTTAATTTAGGAAGGAATTTATTTGTATTTCATATATATATATATAATATATATATTTTCAATATATCACTAAGTATGAATGGGAGACCAGTGTAGGGAAGGCCATACATCACAGAATGTAACCATGAGGACATTTGATCACCCAGCAAATGTGGTCTTTTGTCTGTAAGTTCATCATTTCTTCACCTAAAGTTGTGCTAAGGAACCTGACATATTGCGTAGTATAACCATCTGCCCATGTTGGAAGTGAGAGTTGGAATGTTGATCTCCAGGCCATTGAGAGGTACATAAAATGAAGAATCGGTGACAGGAGGAAATGCATGGCAGGGTCAACCGCAACTAGGAGACATCAATTGCATACTGCTGATGTTGACAGTAGAGATAGCTAAGCAAGTTGCAAAGGCTGACAGCATTTAGTATCCAGTGGCTAAGTAACCTAAGATGTCATCTTTGTGATGTTTTCATATTCCAGCTTTTGTTTGAAGTAATACAAAGAGAGAAACCAAAGTGTTGGTGTGTGGATTTTGCAAGCTCTTTAAGTACTCTACAGTTATAGCAGTGTACAAAATGTACTTCAGTCAACAATCACAATAAGAGAGATTGTTTGCAGGGCAAATTTTAAATGGTAGTCCAGTGGTCAGATATGACCAAATCGGACAACCAAAATCAACTGTGGAGGTTATCAGGTGGACGACCAGTTTACATCAAACTCAAATAACATTGTAACTAAATACCCACAAATAGGTAAACTGATAAACTGCTTTCTTCCATCCAACCCCCTACCCCCCTCCCCTTCCCAAACACTGGTAATTTTTATTCACCAACCGACAGTGTACATTCTACAGTGACATACTGGTCATTTAGCTAAACTTTTTGGGACAAAAACATTTGCAGTTGGGACAACCCAATGAAAGGCCTGGTTGTCAGAGGTACAACCAGAAAGAAAAAGATCCGATAAAATTGCCCTGGTTTGTGGTACAGGATGTATGATACTATCTATGAGATTATCAGAGAAGAAGGAGTCACATTCTCGAAACAAATTTTGATATCTCAGAGAAATGGCCAGGTCATGTGGAACTAGGAATCCACCCCCTCGTGATGCTTGGAGCATCTTAATGTGTATTAATGTGTATAACTAACGATACAGCTTTAAGTTCTCTAATTTGAATGCACTACTTCTCCTTTAAGTCAGCAATCTGCAAACGTTAGGCCCATGACTCGGTTTCTTCCACCGTGGACGGGATGTTAAAAAATAACTTAATCGATCTCCGAAAAACTACACCAATATTTCCCAACGTCTGGAAACATGCACCAAAATGATTTTTCATGACCCTCGTTTGGGCTCTGCCACATACGTTGTGGACTGTCACTCTAAGTGACAGTCAAAACATGACTTTAAATTTTTTTTTTCCCTTCCCCTCCAGGTCGACGTGGCCTTTGTAGTCCTGGTAGCTCTCACCTACACCTTTCCTCTTAGCATGTATCTCTTCATCCGAGGTAAAGAGAAAGCAGCAAAGAACGACAACACCATCCACTGATAACCTGGACGAGGCAGGCGGAAAAAGGATGTCATATTAATTGTAAAAAGTACTGATTGGGAAGTCAGGAAAACAGTATGGATAGAAAAGGTCTGCTAGGCTCCGTTACAGCCTCGGTTCATTTGGTGCTTAAAAACGAAATGCGTGCAAAATATAGGTTTGAACCTGCGATGTTCTGTTGTTACGTTGTGTCTGAGGTGTGGACATTGGTCAATTGCAATGCAAAATTTCCTTAATTTATGAATATACTAATCTTTGATTTATATGAAAGATAATCCTGCTATCAAAGAAGTCAAGATTACTTGGCCAAGAGAGCAAACTTGTCTGCCTCTTTCTACTTGACTGTGGCAAGTTCCAAGTCTCTACCGATCTTTGACCGTAAATTCGGTTTAAAAGAGACGGGAATCCATCCAAAATATCTGATGCTGTCTTTCGCAAGTGTCTGTTTTTCACTTCTTGAGAAGTTCATTCAATTTTGCTTTTTGCGTCTTCTTCGAAACAAGTTGGTTGTGAATTTATAGCATTCCTCGTAGCCTCGTATCAGAAGGACATGTATTCCTTACGTACTCATCCCGAGCGATGGATGGGACATTTGGGGAGTATTCACTATCTCATGTAGCAGTACCTCATCCCCATAATTGGAACTACAATTTCATGCTCCGCCAATTTCAAGGTTATTCAACCGTCGTAGCACCGATCGTTTGTTTTTCAAGGCCATCATGCTCGAGACTGTTCTGTGTAGATTGGTCTTGTTCCCTGTATTAGGACTTGTTCCCCTATTATGGGATAGGGCTTGTTGTATAGTTTCAATAACTTTTAGAAATTCACTTTCGAGAAACTCATGATCGTTAAAAGGTACTCTGACTGCTTTGAAAATTATTTATGGATTTTAACGAACCCATAAATAGTAAAAGCCACAATATCTTTTCTTTTTCTTTTCTTATTCTCTTATTTTTGATTGGTTCTTTTATTTTGCTCTCTGTGTTGACAGTAACCTGTACATAAATATGTCTTAAATACCATAGTTTGTTCGTCGATTCAATCAGGAAGACTTTGTCGGAGATGTCCCTCCAGATGGGTGAAGAGTCAATGTTAATTGTTGCTTTCTGATCCTGTTGTGGTATATTGTTAATATGGTATATTTTGCATTCATTTATTCTAATTTATTTATAGCTGGATCAGGAGCTTGTAATGTGATCATATCATATCCTATATTATTTAAGGTGTCACTGTAGCTAATTATCTAACAATTCTATTCTCTTCTATTCTCTCCACCCAAGGGTTAAAATGGGTACCTGTGAGGTAACTTGTCATTGGGCGCAGTATATAACTGCTGCCGACTGGAGAGATTGTCTCTGGGACAGGTTATCATTGACCAGGGGTAATATAACTTCTGTAAAGCGCTTTGAGACCTATCGCTGGTGTAAAGCGCTATATAAAAATCAAATATTATTATGATTATTATTATTATTATTTGATTTTTATTATTATTATTATTATTATTATGATTATTATTATTATAACAAGACACAACACCACTGACTCAATAGTAGCATTAATGGATCCCAATGCCTTGATGTCCAAAGTATGTAGCAGTATGCATTTGAAGTTTTCTTTATTTTTGCTTTTATTTATTTGCCTTTTGTATTGTTGCACCCAGATAGTGTGATTCTCATGCTGGTCTAAGAAACCCAACTCCTCCACCCCCCCCCCCCACCACTTGTGTCACAGGGATTAAGCATCTAGATGTACGAAAATGAAAGTAACACATTTGGTCACTTGCCTGAAATATACCGACAAGTATTAACTTTGTAAGAAAGTTAACTATCTTAACAATAATATATTATTCCATTGGTCTTTTAAAGGTTGTAAGAAAACATATTGTTTCAATCTTCTGTTTTCATTTGTTTGACAACTTAACTCGTACTTCAAAAATCACCATTTCAGGCACAAATATTTGCAATACTTTGAAGAGTATTTTAATATTTTTTTTTTATTATATTATTCAAATCACCTTGCCAACCAACAGCTTTTATTATTCAGTTGAACTTACTTTTTGTATGCAACATATTGGACAGAATATTTGCTTTGTTTAAATGAATTGTATTGCAGAGTTTTGTAAGCAATTAAAACTGTAATAATGGTGATTACATAATTAATTGTTCCTAGTACACTTTTGGCATCATATTTGTTTTCCCCCTGGAAACCTACCTCATCCCATCTAGCAGCAAATTCACAAAGAAATTAGAGATTGAAGTTAAAAGTTTTGTAGTTATTAAATGAATTTCCTGACAGTTAGTATTTCTTCCAAATTTTGAAGTATGGAATCATTTGATGAGAGATGAAGTTTCCTTTATCCTTGGACTTGAGTTTATTTGCTAAACCACAGGTGTAAATTTTGTGAAGATTGATATTTACTCCTGCCTTCACAAATATTTACTATTTCTACGATTGAAAAATTGAAACAATTAAATTTTATTTGTTGTTGTTTTATAGTCACAACAAATGTATTGTATGGTAAGATAGTTGGTCCGGAAAAAAAGAGGGAAAAAAAAGTTGGTCACTTTTCAGAACCAACAAAATCACTCTATGCTAGATTGTCAAGAGCTTTCTTAGCAGATATTTGGCTTGGGTTCAAAAAGTACACCCTTGTCGATTTTGGTGTGGTTTGGAAGGGATGAGAGCCAAGAGATTATCTCCACATTGAAAACATTTGGCTACTTATATATTTGTATGATGTATTGCAACCCTAGAGTGTATTTATTATCCTTTGGCTTCTGACATTGATGTGTTACCAGCTTCCTCCGAGCACTCAACAAAGTTACTGAGCGCTCACAAAAGTTGTTCCTATCGGCACAAGACAACAATGGATGGGACCAGATATGCTCTGTCAATCTCGCTACTAATTAATGAAGTCAGGTACATCATTGTATGTCTTTTGTACATTGTTTTTTTTTTCATGCAGTTAGTACAAATATTAATTATAATAATAAATAATCTTACAGGCTCTGCAAAGAAGATGAAGATTCTGTGTTAAAATTTTTGGTGTTTACTGCTGACGATGTGGATTTGAATGAAAAATGTCACCCTTGCCCCTCCCCAATTTCTTCGCTTCCTATACCCCTCCTCCCTCCCCTCTATTTCCAATATCCAATCTGTGTCTTCTGTCACCCGAATACTCTACTTCCGCTGTTGGCAATTGAAGAACCGGGAAATGAGAAAGAAAATAACACTTGATAGCTTTGTATAGTTTAACATCTCACCTCAATTCTCACCTCATAGAAAAATTCTGTTTTGCCCAAGGCAAGAAGAATCTATGCCATGGTGTGTGTGTGTGTGTGTCTGTTACATCCTCAATGTTTTGTCCAAAACAGCTGAGCCGAGTTACTTTGAACTTCGTAAGAAATGCACCATGATGGTGGGCTTCTGTCTTTCAAAGACTCTCAGAATGAAAGGTCAGATGGAGGTCAAATAAGTAAAAAAGTGATTTTTGTTGTTATTGTAACAACTCCAAGGGAAGAAGCCTTGAATTGATATGTAACCTTCACATGTATAATGGGTGTCTCAAGAACTATCAAACTATGTGGTTATAGTGGTAACAAGTAAAGTGTCAAATATATCATTTTAGTGATTGTTCATTGAATAAATCGTTTTAATTGCACGACTAATAGTCTTCTGAATATGGTGGGAAGTTGCCTTGTGATAGGGACTTCTGCCCCCGAAGACTTACAGCTTGAGAGGTCAAAGGTCGAATGAATCGAAAAGTGACTTGTTTGCTATCAATAGTATAAGATGGAATTGAGGAATATTTGTTTGTTCAAAGTTGACTGTTTTCGGAAGAACTGTTTTTAACTTTCACCAATATTGGGTCAAAGCCTCCCATACTGATTGGCTGATCAAATGTACTTCAACGAATAAATATATTGGTCATTGTGAGAGATGTAGTGCCCTTTCAAGTAGTTTATACCTTCAGGAGTATAGGTTATGCACTGTTATATAGGTTATACATTATATGACTTTACACATTTTCGTTTAGGTTATTGACCTCCATGATCATAAACGTTAATAAATATATAGGTTATGGACACGTGACGATATCACGGGGACACGCCAACGCGCTTGCGCCATTTGCGTACGCTCGCGATAGATGATCATTTCCTGTACAGTTATAAGAGATATTCCTATAACTGAAGTTGATTGCTGCATTAAAAAAAAGTGTCTGGAATTTGTCTGCATCTGTAAGTCCAATTGTTGAGCTACAGGTGCCATAGTCTACCACAATTAGAGAAGTGTGACTCCCGCCTGAAAAGTTAACCATTGTCGAGAAATATTCCTTAATGGACCTACTGACGTGACTTCTGTTGGCATTTTTTGTTAAGTCATCCGCATCATCTTTATGCTTGGACGAAATAAACTACTGATGGTTTAAATATCGGGAGGATTGAAGTTGATTTTAGGCATTTGGAAATTCCTGGGTGAAACAGTAGGATTCCACAGCGGGAGCTGGCAGATGGGTTGGGTATTACTATGCTTAAGATCTAAACGGTCTTGGTGGCAAAAATTGAATGTTCTATGATATGCCAAGGCATTTACTATCATATAGTCAGTCAATGGAACAATTAATTGTGGTACGACACATAGCAATCATATAAATTTCGGTCGAACGCCCTCAATTTGGTTGGGCTATATCGAAATTCACACGGTGTAGTTATGGTTTAGCTTGTACTGCAGTGTAAACATACTCATCAATTCTGAAAACACGTCGCCTCATTTTAACATTTACACCGAAAAACGACCACCATCTCTTCAACCAAAGCCATCACCGTCAGTCGTCCGGGGGGGGGGGGGGAGGGGGATGAAGACATATTTAACGGTCGACAAGATGAAGTTTGTAACACTGAAGCGTTTACTGTTGTTATTAGGCCAGAAGCCTCAACATCCCCCCCCCCCCCTAATCATATAGAGTACTGCCCAAAAGAACGTTACAATTGATCACTCTACGGAACACAAGTGGGTTTTTTCACCATACGGATGAGCGAACTATTAATGAATTTGAATCGGTTCTCAAGAGTTCGTCGCTCAGACATATTTCATAGTTGTAGTAAACACATTTTCGTACTTTTACCCTCTCTTCACTTTTGCAATTATGAACTGTATAGTAGCCGTTGTTATGGGATTTCAGTATCGAACAGCGTTCAAAATGTTACAAAAAATCAGCTCGCACAGATATTTTTTTAATAAGGCAATCCATTCACAGTCAAGGGCGGCGGAAGCACTTTTAATCTGGGGGGGGGGCACCAACGTCGAAGGGCACTTTGCAGAAATTCGATTGGACTGATGCAGCCTGATATTTAGTACCCTTTATAACTCTAATTGTATTATCTTATTTGCGTATACACATCACTCCATCAACGCCACCCCCACCCCCCCCCCCCTCAAGGAAACAATGCATACTAGCACTGCAATATCTAATGTGCAAATTGGGAAAAATATAAAATGAGGTGAAATCATTATAAAGTCCAAGTCCGTGCACACGCGATCGATACATGCATGAAAGCAAATGAAATATGTGAAAATACTGAAAGAAAAATAATTTTCTATGTGTTTTTCAATGGTTAAACTGATATTATTATGATGATTATTATTGTAACGACTTTGCCAATAATTCTAACCAATTTGGAAGGGTTATAACACGGCAAATGATTGTATGTTATTGGCATGCGATGTAATAACCTACGCATGCCAATATGATATGCACATTAGCATGTTGAACGCGCGCGTAGCGCGCGAAAAATTTTGGTAATATTTTTCGGGCAAGTCGTTACAGCCCCCCCCCCCCCAATCAAATTGGGCTCCTACGCCTGTGTTAGTAAACATTTAAAACTTCCCGAAATATTTCATTCGACGTGGGTTTCGCTTTGTAAACTCTTTTTTATTTACTAATTTTTATGTAGAAAAAGGGCACATTTTTAACCTGAGGAAAAGTGGGGGGGCACGTGCCCCCTGTGCCCCCCCCCGGTTCCGCCGCCCTTGTTCACAGTTGTATGATTTTGGTACTCGATTTGCTTTTGTATATTGCACCGAAAAGGACTCACGAGACAGGGTAGGGGGGGGGGGGTTGGCTGGGTTAGGAAAGGAATGGGTAGTCTGACTGCCAAAACTTTTCAGAACAAAGGGCAACCTTGGCCCCACTGAACATTGTACTGACACTGACTCCTACCCCCCTTCCCTCGCCCAAGGTTTCTCCCAAATGGCCAAACCTGTCTCGGGGTCCGAATAAGGATCTCAAAGTTGGTGACTACTGTTAAAGTTAGATTTACCCAACACGTCAGCATACAGAAACGTTGTGCTCAAAGCCGAAGCGAATTAAGCAGGTCAAACATCCGGAGTTTAAGCATCCTATGTTCTTCAATACCGCCCTCATTTACTTTCGGGGGAAACATTTCATACCTGTAGTTTAGGGTAATGGATGATAAAGGTTCATTTGAAGTTGCCATCTCTCTGCTCTGTCCAGTATTTCCTATTCCATATTTATCACTGGCCACTTATCTAAAATGCTTTATCACTTTATGGCGAGTCATCTACAAATGCTATATCAATGGGAGGCATCTAGTGTTGTGTAGAGGATTTCCAATGCCTCTCGGTAAATTCAATGATAATCTTCAGTATTTGTGATTGATTATTGATTCATAATTATGCAGTATTGTGTATGTCACGACTCCTGCAAGAGCCAGCAAAGGTCCTTCCAGAAGCTTCGATCTGGGTCTCTTGACCACATCACGTGACATACACAATAATCAATAATAATGAATCAATAACCAATCACAATACTGAAGATTATCTTTGATTTTACCAAGAGGCATTGAAATTCCTCTACACAATACTAGGATGCTATATCTATAGCGAGTCGTCTACGATGCTATTTCAATGGTGAGTCATCTACGATGCTTTATAATATGGGGGGGGGGTGGGGGGGTATCTAAGATGCTATCCAAGCCGTTAATAACATAGTGAACAACCAATCGGAAAGCAAAAAAAAAAGGACGATGACAAAAGAATATATTTCTATGCTGCATTGTAGTATATTTATTTCAGGTCTCTCAGATAACTCTCAAACCCGATATCTCTATCTTTCAAGTTCTTCTCTTATTCACACTCTGTCAGGATAACTTATATTAACGTAAACCAAATTAATTCTTAACAAAGAGTGACAAATGAAACATGCTTCTTAGCATCCTACACTAGAACTGTTAAATATCTTACTATACGATATAATTCTTGTTTACCTCTTTACTTTTTACTGTTGCCATTAACGGAACAACAAGCAAGCTTGGCGCCACTAAAGTATGAAAAGTTAAAACTCACAGAAAAACTCATCTTCAACTAAGTATACACATTCGAACCTCTGAAACAACATTATTCAGAGATAGGCAGGTTCAGCTAAATGGTTCTGTTTGATTCAACTTTAAAAACTAACACAAGACTAAAATTATTATTACCTTTTAAGAGACGTTTCAAACAAAGTTTAGAAAAATAAAAACTCTGACATCCTGAAACCCTTTCAAAGATGATTCAATTTTAAATAGACTTGTTTTTTAATGTTTAATACCGAAATACCAAACAGATCACACACATATTTTTTTATATTTTTTATTATTGTCATCTTTAATGAGGGTAGTCCTGCTCAGTGCAGAAGCACTGCTTTGCAGAGGAGACCTCATATCAAAGCAAAGGGATTTTATTTCATACAAACTTCATTACCTATAGTGAGGGAGGTATACCATTTTATCATAGGCTCTCCCTTTATTGTCCCCAGATATTTACGAAAGTCAAACAATGGTCGGTTATGTTACACATCATTCTTTCTCCATGAAACATTTATTTTGTGTGACTGAGAACTCTCTGACCTCATGATTAGAAACTTTTTGGAGATGATACCGGTGATCTTAAGTTTTAATTTTGAACATCTGCCGATTAAACTATATACTTAAACTTGCAACAATTAAAGGAAGCCATTCTTTTACGTAAATCTTAAAAGTTTTTGTTTTCTTTTTCTTTTATGACTCTTAAAGAAGAAACGATAAAAATAAAAGAATATATTGCACATATTTGTTTCTCTTTTTAAAGATTTAGGTAAATCTTCAGAAATTAAAGAGTTTTTTCCCTTATTGAAATGTTACAAACACTCCACTACATTAATACTGAAAAGCAAGGCATAAAGCAATGAGTTGTATAGGGTACATAGAGCACTAATAGAAAGCTGTTAATTTTGAAAATGATAATGTCCCAAAATATGAATATTTATAACTATTTTTAATTCCTGATGGTAAACTTCCATTGATTTGTGAAATAGTTATTTGGTTTAAGGAAAGAAACAAAGCTTTCAAAAAAAAAGGAGATTTCTTCATCATACTAATTTTGAAGCTTTTGGTTTCACTTTTTGGTTTCAATTTTAAAGCTTTTTGAAAGCAGCAAACTTGAACAAAGAAAATATTGACTATTCCAGATGCATCTGCCCAACTGACTTTGTAGGTTAAAACTGTTCCAAGATAAGAATTGTAACGTTCAATGAAATGAGCGATGAATGTTTCTAAAACCAAACACATCCAAATGATACTTGACAATGGTAAGGCCTTTTGTATCTTCACATCCACCCTATTCTTTCGGCCCTTTCACCCCTCATCGGAGGTCCTAATACCTCAGCTGATGAGTAATGCCCATCTGACATAGAACCACGACCACAGAACAAGTCAAGTTTACTGGCAAAGTCTGTCCAACTCTCTGATATTGCAATGTATTACTTCATTGAAATTAAAAGAACTGTACAATTTCAAATACATTTATGGTACAGCAAGTTATGAGTTATCAAATCAAGATTCAAAATCAAGCTATCCTGATCAACACCTGATTTAGGATATCCATAATAAGACTGTATTTATATATGATCAAACATATTCAAAATGCCTGTACCCATAATGCACACACTTTTCTGCTCTTCAGTATTAAACCACGAATCACACACTTTTTTTTCCCTCTCCAAACTAGTTGATGATGTATCATATTACCTTCTCCTGACAAAAAAATGCCACCAACCTTGACTTGCTTTCTCAAAATTTATCACAAAAGAAGTTGAAAAAAAAAGAAGAAGAAGTATTGTTTATATATACTGGGCCTTTAGAGCAACCCAGTTGTCACACATCTCAACAGAAGGCCACAAAATATTTGGACTACAATGCTAGACGGAATGTACTACGCTTTACTGCATCAAGCCACAAATAATATTAAAACCACTTTCTTGGCTTTATTTGAATGACTAAAAAACACATTCAACACATTTCCACGGGTGGCCACGGTCAGTCACCTTTTCTCTGACTAAGCTTTAAAGTTAAATCTGACTATGGCTAGACTTTTGTCTGTGATGAAACCCGCTAACATCAACCATGCACAGAATGTCAGACTGACAACGACTAGCTCATCGGTTCATTTTGGAAGCTAATGGCTAACCTGTCGATCATCTCATCGTCTCACCATTTGGATCGTTGAGTTTTTATCTTTCAGCGAGAAACGAGCTCATACAGAGTTGAAGCCACCATTAGGAGCAAACACGTCGTCTTCTGGAACCGACGTGAGCTGAGGTGCTATAATCTGTGACGGCCGGGAGAGCAGCGTCTGTTGGTCGGGTTCGTTCTCCTCTCGGATTTGGTCCCGCCTCATGTTACGACTTCTCGTGAACATGAAGATGGGGAGGGCGAAGCAGAAGATGGAGAGACCCAGTAGCACCAGATCCACCTGAAAAGACAAGATGAAGAGGAATAAAGAAAGTGTTATTCAAGAGGTCCTTCATTAAATTAATATCTGGCAGTGTTTTTGTTGCTATGGAGATTGGATTATATCAGAAAGCAATCCACTGATCTAGTGCACTGGGATTCAATCATAAACCTGAGTATAATAAAATAATTGTCACCTTATGACTTCCTACAAATTAATTTTTTATGTTTAAAAAAAAAGAAAAAGGAAAGTGAAACCTATTCTGTGTTTTTGTTCTTTCTTGCTTACTGGCATTTTAAACGAGAGAGGAAGAAGCATCAGATGACCTGTTACATATTGTCATCACATGATCAGCTGACCTGTTTTATCAACGGATACCATTAACGGTAATACTAAGGCTTCCTTTGTTTCTCTTAACTATCGAGTCGAGTGCTGCAGCTGCCGGGCATATACGGCAGAGAGCATACCATATAAGGAAGTCTTGCAACAAAAAACAACGAGTCACATGGTGAGGATCTGCCCACTCTTCGTCTTCCTGTTTTGAAAACTTTGCACTCTTAGTAGGAAATTGTTCCCATTCATCTCAATAAACATGCAGCAAGAACAATGAAGTTTGTTCCAAACTTCTCACTGATGACTTCCTGTTGATCTCTATTAACTACTATCTCACTTCCCGTGTCACGGGATACCAAATGACCTATCACTAGGAATGAATCACTTTTCCAGCTATGAGGCTAGTCGTGATGCCCGAGCATTGCATGTGAAAAAAATAACCATTTGACAGGCAAATCGATCGGTGACTTAAGTGGAAATCCGATTTAACGATTTAGGACAAAGATCATGGGTAATATAGTATTGTCCTGTCTTTGCACGATATTGACAATTATACAAGTTGCCATTTGCCCAGCTGCCAATTTCATGGCAACATCGGGAAACGGTACTTCTAACCACCAATGGAAGAAAGGTTAACACATCAAGACATTGCCCCAATGGCTCACGGGAGAAGCTCAAGCACTTCAAAGAGGAAATGATTTTGTGACGTACTCAAGTCAGAAGATAAGAGAGTGATAGAAAGTAGATACAAAGATCATATGACCACCAAAAGGTCAATATTTCTTGTCAATTTTCCAATACGACAAAAGGCTGGTTACTTACATAGAAGGGATCGTTCCCGAGCACTCTTTCTATGAGAACAAATATGGGGTACTGGAGGAGAGCTGTAACAGCTGCTGTTAACGACTGTAAACCGATTAGACTGCCAACTTGATTAGCAGGGTACCTGCACAAAAATGAAAAAGTAGTAATAGTTTCTTGGGTTACATGAAACACAATTCTCAATCCTATAATGTGACAAGACCACAGACAGGCACAACTGATGAGGTTCACTTGGGCCTTTTTTTTACTCTTTTTTTTCAGGTTTCTGGAAGAAATATCTTGACACCAGTGTATCATCTTTAGACAAATAACGTTCTCAGTGGGCTTTGATTTACCCACATTGGAAATCAATCCGACCGCACAAGCAATATGTATTTTCAAATAGGTTTGAGGTCAATATTTTTATGATCAGCATCAAATATTTATATTTACCAAGGGTCAAATCTTTTATATTACCACTTAAAGAAGTTAACCAATTCATTTGTAAACAATTTTTTTTTTTTTAAAACAAGTTTGTAAACAAGTTTACTTATTATATGACTCTTTCCTGATTAAATCCAAATTGATCATATATGCAAATGTATTCATTTAAAACACCTTATTCATACATTAATCATAATCATTAAATTTACAGATTGCAATGATCCCAAAGCAATGACATTCATCGGGATAAATAATTTACAGCAAACCATTTTTACGGCTCTTGATTTGGTTACAATTTTCCTACGTGCTCTTCGAGGGGTATTTACAAAAACTGCAAATCGTCATATACAATGGGAGTTGAGTGGACTTTGAGCCAAAGATGACGTGACTTACATGATAGCGTAGAGACCGCAGGCTGCAGCATTGACAAAGCCCCTGATAACACAGTAGAGGATAAACGTGACCAACTGCAGACATGAACAATGAAAAAAAAAATACATATATATATATATGCGTATACAATAGCGTGGATTAATTAATCTCATCACAATATTTATTGCTGATAATTTTATGCATTTACAAATATACATTCCATGCAATCTTGTTTCTACACTTTATTGACAAGTAAATAAAAGCCGATGTAGAGAGAGAGCCAAACTGCACGGTCTTATCAGCTCATTGTGAAACTAAAAAAGGTGTCTATTTCTCACTGATGTTTTTCATAATTCAGCAGTGCATTGATTGTACGGTTTTAATTGTGAATGACACCTTCATCCAATTTGTGACTGAAAGGGAAACCTGTGCCCAATGTGTGACCTTCAAGAACCCTTTAAAAGGTCATATCGCAAGACAAGTGCATATGATAACAATGATAGAAACAGACAGGCTTCTCTTTCACATATTCTGTGCAATTTTTCAAACCATCTGCAACTTTTTCAAACTCAAAATGCTTAAACGCTATACAGATTTGCAAATCCAAGTTGCAATGATTAGATCACCAACTGTCATGAAAAATTCCATGCGGTTTATAATCCTTAGTTTATTTTACCGTTTGTTTCTCCCTCAATTCTTTTTAATTTTTATAAAGTGCATCAAACTTTCCAAGCTAGTGAGTTCATTAACTAATCGAAGAAATTTTTGAAAATAAAATAGCCAAAAGAAGGGATGGAAACCAAAAAAATATTAAAGAGGAATATTAAAAAAAAGAGACTTCATTCTCACCTGAATTGTGAGGAAAGGGATGAGTGCAAATATACCAAAGAGTACTATAAGGACAGCATTGATCCCAAAGGCATAACTGGAATTCCTGAGTTTTCTGATCCTGAGACCCATGGGGGGTTTGCTCCCATCTGCGTCCGTGCTATCAGTACTGGTGGTGCTAGAGTGGCGACTCTTGTTGGAATCGCCGTTCGGAATGAGACCGTTGGTGGAACTCGACGAACCCTCCCGGCGGAAACCGTTGGCGGAACTGGTCTTACGATAGATGCTATTTTTACGATGTTGTTTGGTCTTTTGTATTATTTCTTTGATCTTGTAGTCCATGACCAGACCGATGATAGGGCAGGCTATGATACCCATCATCTGCATGTAGCCGAAGATGTTTGTGTACATGTCAACTGTACAGAAAAGAAAAAGTTCACACAATTTAGCAAAGCTGTAAAGGCAAAAAGAAGAAAGCTGGAAATAGGTTAGTACAAAGAACATGGCAGGGTAGATAGTGGAGAGAAACGGATCAAATTGTTTGTCATAAATACCTCCTCAGAATGGCATGGTTGGATGTATTGCACGACAGGAAAATTTGATAGGACATTTAGAGACAATTTTTAGATGGTAGAGTTGGATGGCCAAAACCTTAGAAGTATTTATCCTTGGTGCTACAGGGTGGTTTTACAAATGTTGCACATGACAGTCCTGGACTTCTTCGATACTTTTTTTGCAGTTAATAAAGGAACAAATTCTACTGGGTTCTGTAAGCGCTGTTTTTCATATTTGTTGTTTTGAAAAAAAGGAAGTTAGATGCTGGAAAAGGAAGCAGATTTACATACCTTGCTCTTCATCGTTGCCGGTGAGGTTGTTCAAAACCTGGTTTAGAGATCCGATAAAGATATTCAACCTCAACTGAGCGATGGAAAGGACAAATAAACTCAGGAGGTAGATAGGTGTAAAGATGGAGGACAATAATGTCGGACTCTTGGTTTTGGGCTTAAATTGAATTTCCAGATGAACCCTAAGGAGGAGATGAAAAGATGCAAATAAAACGACAAGGTTATTCATGGAAAATAGTATCATTTTAAAAATCATTTACATGCATCTCAAAACTAAAATTCATGTGATTTGCAGATATTATAACATATTATAACCTTGAAGTCTTAATGACATAAAGAACAAAACAGATACATATATTTGTATACGTGTGGAGACATACACGCTTAGACAATGACATTTTTCCTATTTGTAACAGAACAGAATAATTAGCAAGAAATTTAGATGTTCACAGATTTAATTCTGACAGGGCATGATGTAGCATTTAGTGTACTTGTATATTTAGTTCTGAAGAGTTTTCACAGACACTGCAGCAGTGTGGGATTTGGGTCTGTTAGGCTAGAGGTATAGTAAAAGGCATATCATGATAGTTATACAATGAACACACTATGTATGTGTGTGTTGAGGTGGGCATGGTGATCAGAGGTTCAGTGTGAGATGGGGCGTAGTATATGAGAACAGCTCTCAGTGAAAATCCACCCTACAAAGTAGGCTTAAGCATATTGATTCCAAGGAGAAGTAAAGAATTGGTATTTTAAGGAAATTTAGCAAACACTTACTGAGATGAATGGATTGTGCTGCCTTTCCTCATCATGGTTTGCTTAGCAACCTCTGCCTGCTCATCGGTAACACTGAGCTTCCTCCCAACGTGACTGACCATCTGGTAGAATTGTTTACCAGTCACTTTGTGTTGAGTTCGAAATATATTCCAGTGCATTCTGTGAAGAAACAATGATAATAAACATGAATAGGTTTATTAGTCGTAATACAAAACCTCAAAAGAAGTTAGCTTTTGCAAATGTACATGTATCTATAATAACATGTATGTATAACTATCAATATATACAGTTTGAGGGGTGGGATTGGGGGAAACTTCTAGTAAAATAAGACAAATTGTGATGAAGATATTAACATTATTGCTTTGTTAAAGGTTACAGTTTGAACTTGGATAATGGACATGATTATTACATCGAGAGAAGATTGAAACCACACTCGATCAATATTCATCAGTAGGTACAGGTATAACATAATGGCTCGGGAGGGCAGTTAACTTAACTGTCTTTTCTTTTTTTCTTCTTATTTTTGGTTTTACCGTCAGATTACTGGAGAATGAAGATCATATTATCATTACATTTCAGCATCCATTAGCCCACAAAACCACTACAGCTGTTCCCTTGATAGAACAGTTTCACATACTTCAGCGGGCGGGGAGACCGTATGGAGCACATTAACATCAGAGCAAAGGAGGTCTGCTATTACAAGACACCCCTGCACCCCTCGCATTGTTAACGATGGGAGTTTTACTATTCAGTTCAGACAAAACAAAACATATAAGACATATCCCAAATGAAAACAACTTTGCCATCCGTTCCGCATACCTAGGGCACCCTTGCGTGCAAACCAAATTGAAAACACAGCATGTGGAGGGGGAACAAGTTCTGACACCTGGCAGGGGGATAGATGATGGGGTCATGCGAGGTGTTAGGCACAATGGTAAGAGAATACATAGGGACCAAGCAGCAAGCAGTGGATCACATACATGTAGTAAAACCAGACAGGTGTGAGTCACCTGAAGGAATGCTGGGTCTTCAGTGGGATTTGAGGAGATGATAGGTCACAGGATCATCTAACGATTAGTCTTACTTTTAACTTCAAGTCACATAACGATGATACCATTGATTTGATTGACTATATTGTTAGGTTTCATTTCAAATACAGAAATTGTAAAAATTTGAAAGTTTTTATCTTTTTTGAAGAAGAAGTTTGTTGATTGGATGCTGCAAGCAATGTTCCTCAACAATTTCTGTCATGCTATGTATAAATTATACAATATCCTTACTTTTGGATTAAATTTTCAAACAATACTATCTAGTTTTTTTTCTGTTAATCACAAACAAACAATTACCAGATGATGTCCTTCCTGTTTTCACTGATACTTTAATACATATTAAGCAATAATGTAAACAGGGTTTAGAATTGACTGAGATAACTTTGAAGAGCTGCCAATTTACCTCAATTTTACTGCTTTAATGTCACAGACACATGAACATATCGGCCCAGTTTGACATGAGCTCAGGGGATTAAGTGAAATAATGGCTCCCTTGGTACCTTCGTAAACATAAACACAGGAATGCCCCATGTTCTCAATAAATTTCAGCGAATGTGAAAGCGATGTTTTTATTTGAAACGAAAATACCACATTGTCTCTTTCACAGCATGAGTGTGGCATCTCTGTGGTAACAGGATGGGGGGGGGGAGGGTCCCTTATGTTTACCAAGTACAGCAACAGAATGTTGCCATATTTATAAATGTGCTAGATTGGCAGATGTGTAGTGGAACATAAACAGCTAAGTCTGCCAAAAATGATAGCTTTATATTAGTATTGTTATTGTTTGTCCCCTGTTTTTGTATCTAATTAGACATTCAGGTATTGATTGACCATTTCAACTTTTAAAATCGAATCACAAATGTCAAACTTTCTCTTTATTAATCTGTCTCATGTAAATCTTTAAGTGTTTTTGGCTATATAAATATCATGATATTGATTACACATTTATATTGATATTTTAATGACCAGAATTGGGGGAGGGGGGGGGGGGGTTATCACTGTACTATACAATGAAACAGCATTTGGTTTGATTTTACTTGTGTATGTAATGTTTCATCTTACTTTTAAATTCCAACCAGAAATGTCCACAGAAATTGAGGTTACAGTTGCATTAAAAAAGTCTCATAATTTACTTAGCCAAACCTACCCACTGTGAGTCAAACGAATGTCCTATTTATAAGGAGGTTTATACATGAAGAAAATACAGAGAGGGCATGAATCCCAATCTACTCCCGTCTTTTAATTACTAATTAACGATTCTGCAATGTACTCACTCGTATTTGGAGTCTTCCGGGTCAGGGATGGGCTCAGTTGGGACATTAAAGAAACAGTTGATGATTACAAAGATTTCGAGAAGTCCAAGTACTAGAAATATAGTCTGTCTGCTAATGCCACTATCATAAAGAAGCTGAAAGACAAAGAGGAAAAAATATCAATGATAATTCAAACAACTTTCTCATTTTACTGTAACCTTAAAAAACCTCATTTCAGCATTAACTTTGATTTTTTAATTTGTCAGATTCAATTCCTCTCCAAAAGTCTTTCTTCCTAGAAAACTATATACTATCTATTTCATTTTTTTTTCATTTCAATTTGTCCAAAAGAACATTTATCATGGACCATGACATGGATTTGTTTTTCTTTTTTCTCAATAGTTTTAAGACAAACCTTGCATATGAGGAAAGACACGCCAGCAGATGCATAGGCACCGATGTTTATACTAATAACCGTCGATCGTTTCCCTGGAAAGAGATTGGCAATCTGGAAGAGAGAAAAATATTTATAAATGAAAATGAATTAATGAAAGCGAATGAAATGGAAAATGAAGTACCATTATGCAAATAAGTTATCATAACATTTATTTTTGAAAAAAGTTTTATTTATATGTAGAAACAAAGAAACCAAAAATAGAATGAAAATGTTGGTTAATATTAAAGTTGTATTATCAGTAGGCCATATGAGTGCACGACGTCGGGGCGACATTCTTCATTCCGATGCATTGCTTTCAAATTTTATGGGTGGTTTATAAATACTGCCAAAACATCATTAGATTGGATGCGGGATGCCTATGAAAAACCTTTTCCTAGAGCCTTTTAGAGTGTCAACTCGACTAAGAAGGATTACCCAGTGCTAAGAAGATAAGTACTTTGATTTGTGAAGAAACCGGCTGGAGAACAAACTTCACAATGAAGTGATAATTGATGACATTTCTAACTAAACTGTGTTTATGGAATCTCTAAGGAGTAGGACACTATATTTAACAAAATATGATCAATATTTGCCATATAGTTTTGACATTGCATAGCTGTAAAATGTACCTGAAAAGCTGTGAATGTGTGTAGAATTCCACCAACTCCATTTAAGGCTACTGCAGGAAATAGAAGCCAAGATTGCTCGACCGTAGTATAACCGAAGAGAAAGCAGGAACCCATGAACATTAGGCTGTGAGATGAGAAAAGAGAAGAAATCTGTGTCAAAATCAAATTAAACAACAGAGACAATTTTTTTTATAGTACTGTGCTTGTTACACGTACACAGAACTTGATATCACAACATTTTGATGCATGATAAAGGACCAAGGAATCTTAATGGTTACTTTGTTTGATCGACTAACAATAAAGATGGCATTTTGTGCTCTAGTACTACACTAGGTGTAAATACAAGTGTGGTGGATGTTGGCTGAATTATATCATTTGGTTCTCTCAAAAGTAATGGGATGTGAGTGGAGTCCAAAGACTATCCTTGTTATAACAAATCTTGGCTTCAAATGTAGACTTTTAAGTGAGGAGGGGGGGGGGGGGGAGGGGGAGACAGGCATAATGTGAGAAAGGGGAACAACACCACTCCATTAAAATGTGTTTCTCCCATACACCCACCCTACTGAATGGCTAGGTGAAACTTGATGTAAGTAGTACTGTCAATCAATAAACCATGATGACATTTCTGATGTTTGCTTTTATTTAAACAATGGCTTTGTTGCAAATACTCTTATCAGTTATCACTTTTATCTGTGATCTTTAACCAGGCTTTACTATCAACTTGTCTAACTACAAATAGGCCTACTACTACTATACACAAACAATGTTTGACTTTCATTCTGCATCAAGTTTTGTGTACTCCAACATACACTTAGGTTATAACACTTGACAGTTCTGCTTAAGTTAACTCGGTGTTACTGTCAGGCTGTTAGTTATATGACAGATGCCCATGTAGGCCTAGGCTAGGTTATGACAAGACATCATATTGCCTATGTTACTATGTAACCGATTTTGCAGCAAGGTTACTGCTCGGTCAGTACTACTAAAACTTAGTGTTTGCACATTTAAAAACGAATCACTTTTGAGCCAGTAATTTGAATTACTCACGCTCCGACCATGCGCAGCATTCTTGATCCAACTTTATCCATCAACATGCCAATTGGGAATGTAAGACCACTTAGCAAGAAAAGGCCAACAGTCAGCGCTAAGTTTAGCCTTTCTGCTTGCGCACTGCAAGTCTCATAAATCGGTCTCCCATTTTCATCCACGGACTCGATGATTGTGGTAACCAGATCACCCTCTGTGAAAGCTTGCTCGTCTTCATTGAAATCAATAGTACTGTTATCTGTTACAAGAAGAAAACAAATTTAAACGAATATTATCATTTCGATTTTCGACTGACTGTGTTTTCAAGACATGATTCTCAATACGAATATTACAGGAAGACACATAATCATAGAAGCACTAGTACGTACAAATAGCACTACACATGCACGGACGCAAGACCATGCGCGCTTTGTATTCACGCGTTGCATCAATCCGAAGCTATCATTCACACATACGTGATATCATACATACGTGATATGTATATTTAGAATGTCATTTAGTTTGCAATTACCCATATCGTGGTTTACGAACGTTTCGTCCCCCACCCTGTAACTCCCCCACCCACAAAGTCGATGATTCTTTCTTCGGAAATGTTTAGACCTACTACAGGTCAATTAAGCCTACCATCATTCTTTATTGGAGAACTACCTAATAAGTGCTTTATTAAATAATCACTGATTCAGTTTGATATCGTTACCAGGTGCGTATCCAGGGGGGGGGCGTTGGGGGCGCGCGCCCCCCGGGTAAGAAAAAGAGGAGAGGAAAAAAAGAGAAGAAAAAGGGAAAAAAGAGGGGAAAAGAGGAGGAGGAAGGAAGGGAAAAGAAAAAGAAGAAGGAGAGAAAAAGGAGGAGGGAGTAGAAGAAATACGCCAAGACACCGGGAAGAGAACGAGGAACAGTGACATCATTATAGCGCTGATCCCTATTATATACACAGGGTATGCCAGTGACGGATCGAGGATATCGGAAGGGGCGTGCGCCTCACCCTACCCCTTTCACCGACAACTCCATTTTTGACGTTTCCATTTTTCCTCTCTCACTAATGTATCTATATATATACTATATATGGTCTACCATAACGCGTGTGTGTGTATGGATGCCTTAAACAATTGTGCTATGAAACCAACTGTGGCTGGTCTCGAACTCGACCGAGTCGTCGGGGAACATGACGCATTTCTGGAAGGGGGCGATTTTTTTTTATGATATCGCTAGTAATTTCAAAATAGAAAATGCTTAAATGCAACTTACAAGGCAGTGGAAGTGTCATTTCCAGCGATCTGGGAGGCATTTTCGGCCAAAATTTTCTTGTACGCTTCGCGCCAACTCGTGGTGGCGCTACGCTTAGATAGTTTGCCTACAGGCTTCACCCCTCCCTTGGCAAAGTATTCGCTACGCGCCTGTTCGAATTTGTAAAGCAAACAGCAGATATCACATCATATCAGTGCGCATGAAAATCGAGGTTCCAGGATGAACAGCCTCAAAACTGTCGATGTGTGTAGTCATAGTAACCCATTTGATTTGGGGGCTGTAACGACTTACCCGAAAAATATAACCTAAATATTTCGCGCGCCGGCCCGCGCACGTTCAACATGTTAATGTCAATATCATATAGGTAAGCATCGGTTATTACATCGCATGCCATCGTGTACCGTACGGTTCGTGGAAATTGCGCAGTATACCGCGGGATGCTGTAAACCACGAAATGTCTTATGTAGATGGAGAAAAAGCATGGAGGTCCAATTATGTAAAATTATCTTTTACATTAGTAAGTCGAATTAGTCGGCCAAGCTTACAACTTTATTTTAATTATCAAGGAGATATTTTTTAAACTATTCATTTCCTTTAGCTACATCATTGCAATTTATTTTTCTTTCAGTAGGAGCCCCCGCCTCCTACGCCTATGTGTGTAGTGTTCGGTTGAAGGAAATATCTGCTATTTTTTCGTCTCCTTCAACCAAGTTTTATAATAGCCGTTATAAGAGGTTTTAATATTTGTACACCAATAAATTAGTGTGTCTGAATTTTCGAAAATTTCCTGACCAACATTCTTCATGATACTTCCCTCTACTCGTGTAATTGTGACCGGTCTGTTAGGGGTTCAAGGAGGTTTTTCTATATTGGTTGTCCATAGATGACAATTTTTTGCAACATTATAGGTATGTTTTGAAGTGAGTTTATTCACGAGAAATGTGAATTTTCAAATTCTGAACAAATAATGGGCTGAAAACTTTGAAAAGTGGGGCTGTCGGGTATTGTGGACCGCGACGTAGAATCACCTACAAAAGCAATGATCCACAGGAGATGCGATGAGGTCGAACATGATGTGTGACTGGTGAAAATCATCAAAAAGGT
The DNA here is from genome assembly GCF_037975245.1 of Apostichopus japonicus. Classification (NCBI taxonomy): domain Eukaryota; kingdom Metazoa; phylum Echinodermata; class Holothuroidea; order Aspidochirotida; family Stichopodidae; genus Apostichopus; species Apostichopus japonicus. Next base: position 22,184,987 of record NC_092575.1, on the reverse strand, counting down.
TATGGATGGAAAAAGAACTATTGGGAAATACTTGGTTCTCAGGTAAAAGTGTACATCTGGTTGGTCATTTTCAAGCCCGAGAAGTGCCATTTCCGGTGATCTGGGGGGTATCAAAACCAGAAATTTTCTTGTACGCTGCGCGCCAACCGATGGTGGCGCTCCGCTTAGATAGTAATTCGCGCCCCCCGGGTTAGAAAATCCTGGATACGCGCCTGGTTACAGTTAATTGTTTTCAACGGCACCTAACGCCGATTTTCCATACGTTCTGATTTTTTCAGCCCGGCCCATCCATATAGGGGTTTCGAATTAATTTTGTACTGAGGGCCACGGAATAAACAATACAACTAGAGTAAAGTGCCAGCAAAGTGACAATGTGCAGGGTAAGTCGGTAAGGTGTTCAAGCCGCGTATCCGATTAATGCAAGGTTGTGGGCAGACGTTTTATTTTGGTGGACCGGATTTGGCGGTCGGGCCGCCTGTTGAATAGAACATGGTTTATACGCATCACTGTCCGAGTTTAAAGCTTAATTCCCACAATCCTATGTAAAAGTATAGTACAAATTAGATTATGGTAATGTATTTCTCTTTTCTATAAGGCTGGGTTGACATTACACATGTTCTTCTTTATTGACTCTGTTGACATCACACCAGCGTTGTAATTTCTTGCCTACAACAATAGTGCTATGAGTTTTGTATGGTCCAATCAAATTAGGACTACGCAACACATTACATAATGAATTCTCGGACACGATAACCGTTATGTGTTCTCACTTCTGAGTCAATATTTTGTTATCAGTTCAAGCCAACGCACTGCAACTGATTGAGCCGGGTTTTAGCTTCCATGAACCATTAGCGTAAACGAAGCATAGTTATCAATAAAGCGCATGCGTCGAAAAGGCAAAGATTGGAGAAAAACACGTTGTCGGGTGGTATGATTTGAAACAGTGATGATAAGATAATGATATAACAAACTAATTGCGTTTCGATGGTGTTTTTAAACTACGACTGGTGAAAGGCAGGCCACAACATTATCAACAACAACAACAACAAAAGTATACGTCTCAATGACTCCGTAAACGTTTCATCAATGCAGTGGGAGTTACTAAAAGATCATATTATGAATGGGTCAGTGAAAAATGTCATGGGATAAGGGTGGAAAGGAGTAAAAGAGGTTCTAACAATGCGTTTTCTTTGTAAATTACCTTTTTAGTCCGCAATAATTAATATGTAGCTTAGTGAGACCATTTTAAAAGAGTTTCAAATTCATAAGTGACCTATCATACATCGGTTCTCAAATCAGTGTTTGATAATGGAAATGCCTAAAATAAATATTTTCATAGGTCAAAACTGAGCACGTAAATTAAACATTGTACCTGTTTAATTTGGTGAAATCTAGTCATTGATTGACTTGAAGCTACACGAATTTTGACCTATAGACCCTGGTGGTGGAAGAGGGTCAATCTCGGGGAGGGGGCAGCATGCCAAAACTTCACCCTCAAATGCCAAACAAATGGATCCCATGTGCTACAGTTCCAATGTCTTCATATGGTAGCAATAAAACAGCACTACGGTATTTGATTAGTTTAAAAATATATATATATGGAAAAGGCGTTTTCTAACTTTAATCAACAAAATGGAATTTTAACTAACCACACTCGATCCTTTCATTAACAAAATGAGAAAGGGTACGTTATTAACACGAAAGGGGCACTTACTACGGCATACGGTATATTGATTTTGCTTTCACAAAGCTGGGGTGTGTACCCCTCTATACTAACCCCCCCCCCCCCGGCAGTCATTGCTGTGCATGAGTTGGTGATTGGTATCAAGTACCGTCACAACAGCATATGTAAATGCACTTTGCTAGTGTATCCAATCTCTGCCAAGTCAATCACAATCAGCGTTCATGCTTCACTGAACGAAATCCGTCAACCAACTAAAATAGTAGAGATTAATATTTCAAACCTTAATATTATTTGGCGCGCTATCGTATTCATTTCGTCAGCAACGGATAGTCTTTAGAAAACCACAACCGACGCGCATGGCAACAGCTGTGTGTGGTACAACAACCGATTGTATGTAAATAACCACAAACCCATGGATACAGTGAAGCATTGGTTGGGAGTCATAAAGTATATAGCCATTCTATTGTAAAGCTATAGTTAAAACAACATGTGGGCTATTGTACCGAGTCTCGTGATTCCTGTAGGCAAATTGTTCTTTCCCCATTAAACTAACTATAAAATATTTACCAGCTCTGATATTTGTTATCTCCATATAAAGTGCTTAATATAGCACTATACCCTAGATTGTTTGTGGCTTGGACGCGAGAGAGATTGAATAGGGAAAGAAAGGGAATTAACTTAGGGTCGAATATATCTCCTAAAATGTCATCGTATAGCCTACGTGCTGTTTATTCCGAGAGAAAACAGTTTTAGCTTTCTATAGGTTGCGCAAGGAATACATGCTAAATTGAGATATATACTGTTTGCATAATATTGTCCTATCACTATAGAGTCGCCGTAGAGGGATCAAGGGAATAGGTAGGAGAAATGGAGAGGGTATGAGGGGTTGGGGGGGGGGGGGAAGACTTAGTGTCGAACGTGACGGTTTTGGTGGAAACGATCTAACCACTCCGGCATTCTTCCAGATTAGATTATACACATTCTCTCTCCTGCCCTGACCCACATGGAGTCGAAATAGCTACTAAAATACAAGGCGCATTATTCATCATTATTTCAAATGCCTTTGCGGAAAGTTTCGTATCAGAATTCAGAGATGAGGCCTATATCTGATTCGCAGCCTAACATAGATATAGAAATCATATTAACGATTTCAATTTTAAGTGGAAAAAGACATCATGAGATCATCAAAGACGTGTCTGATAGCCGTCATGCAGGTGATTCAATATTAGCAAAGCTTAGTGAATAAACTAGGATACCGGCAATACAATTATATGACCAAACAATCGATATTACAAGCGAAAGTCGCCCATATCTGAAAGTATTATTTCCGCCACATATATAGACAGGGGTCTGACGCAATGTGGGCGATGCACAATGGGTGTGATGCAATGTGGGCGTGATAGGCAAGTGCTCGGCGCCTCCGGATCGGTGCGTGTAAGCCTTTGTTAACACAGTGCAATTGAGTATAATATTAACTCAATATAGCCATTGACTTAGATGTAACAATGACTTTGTGTGCACATTCAAAGATATTAGTAAGTGGGGTTTCAAGACAGGGCCACAGATGGGTTTTTTTGGGGGGGGGGTAGGGCGGGGATGATAAGGGAAGGGGATTGATGTAGGATGTAATAACTTGTCATTTATTATATTTAAGGTTTCATTGATGTACCTATTTAAAATTAGAAAATTGCAAGAAATGAATAATTTAGGAAAATAGGCATATCAGAACGTTCAAAATGTGCCAGAAAGAAAGGGTATGGGGAATATGGTTGATAACAATTAAGACTTGTGTTAAGTATAAGGGTGTATTGAGGGGGATGGGGGAGGGGTGACTGAGTGGCAATTTTGAAAGAAAGTGGCTGTTGGCGGGAATATTCTGACAGAAAAACCCATATGTGCATATTGTGAATTCTTATCTTTACAATCCCTATATGGGCAAGACTCACCATAATCACAAAGGTTACTGAACAAACCCTCAGTCACAAGGATTGGTAGAAGTGAACTCCATCCAAATAATGCAGCAGAGAAAAACAAATTTTCAAGGACCATCGTCCCTAGCAACCAGAATCGCCTCTTCTCCGCTTGTTCCATTGACGGTGCCATATTTCTTGTGCTTTATGGATCCCTCCAAAAAGAGTTTACTTGAATTGAATTAAAATGGCAGCCTCTTGGGAATTCTGGAAGAAGAAAAAAATCATACCGTGACGAAATGATAGATTCCATCAGAATTTAATTCAAGCAAATCATGCATACACAATAGTATAGCATCTTCTCCTTTACAGGATTAATTGGGGTTTTCTTTTTGCCAACATCTAGGCACATAGAAAACAGTAAATTTTTGTGAAACACCCAAATCTTCTCTTAGGCATATACATATTTCATGACGTCAGAAATATAATAACTCAGAAAAAAATGTGAGTTTTGAAATAATGTTGAACCCATTGAACAATTAAGAGAAAAATACACCAGGAATACAAACCAATTATATTTCTTCTTAACAATGATTTACGTCACGTTTAATGATTGAAACTGAGCAAATAAATGATGAACTGTTTAAAACGCAGTGGTTAACATTGCTCGCTTTGACTATATATATATATGTTCTTCAAATCCTTTTTAAAATTATGCAGTATACTTACATATTCTCTCAACATTTATCCAAGTGTACACAATTAGATCATTTAGATATCACAATGAAAACCAACGGTAATTCTGCTGTACCTACATGTCCTTATGGTTCATTTTAATAATGGCATGTAAGCGGAATTTGATTATCTTCTACAATCTGCACATGTGCGTGTTGTAGAGTATAGGTACTAACATTTGCATACGTTATTGCATCATTACTTCGGCGTATAATAATGCGAAAAATCATGCTCAACCGGATCGCATTGTTAATCACGGAGACAGCATTGAGGACACGGATCGAACGATTTTGTAAACCGCAAACCACAGTGTCTATAGCGCTCAGCCGGTGTGTTATTTCGCAATATCGTTGCTCAGCATGTAAAATCGTATATTGCGCAATTTTTCGGTAAACGCCTTTTGTTCACGTGCAGTGCAAATGCATGTAGAATATATATATGCAAGTATTATCCTCCTAACACAATGCTCTAACAGTATCACACAGTAGAGCTACCGCTCAACAAAAAAAAAGTGAATTTTGACGGGCGAAAAAAATTGCGCTGATAAAGTATAAGAATAAATATCTGCTAGAACACTGGGTTAGTTAGAGAGCATAATTTGAATATAATAAGAGGTACTATATATAGAGTAGAAACATGCAAGTCTGTGTTGGGAGGCAGGGCGGCACGTTTTCAGTTTTTCAATTTATACTGGCAATTAACTGAGGGGAATTCAGAGAAAGTAAAAACTATATACTTATTTTTCCCGACACAAGAGTTAAGTGTGGAAACGTGCAAATCGAAAAATGATTGCGGTCAATAAGATAGCAACACATGTTAATTAGATGCACGGGGTGTAAAGCTGTTAGAAAACTATAGACGTTAATAAATAAAATAAATTGTAGTGAAAGAGACAGCAAAGAAAATTAAAAATAAATTAAAAGAAAGTAAGCTAATTTGAAACTTACGTTGGCCTATAATCGCTGCCTTCCTATGGCGCGAACAAGCTTGTGAAAGACGTTTGTATCTTGTGTGATCGCGATCGACAATGAGCATGCCAACTACAACATGTGTAGTAGAACGACCAGGAACTATGCAGGTATTCCCCACTCAAAGTATGACACATCAATTGCGTCATAATGCCATTGCGCAAGGAAACGTTCTTTCGATTTACGCAGGGTGTACTGAACAAAAATGATTGTATCGGTTAGTCATGCTTGGGCTGCATGAATAGAGGAATATTGAATTATATAGCCAAAGGCGTGGGTTGTTGCATAGTTCTATTAGGGTTAATGTCTGTAGGCTGTAGCAATATTTGCGTTACTGTTAAAAGTTAATACGTCTATTTGTATAAAGTGCATCGCTATCAAGTGATGTGATAAAGACATGTGTCAAACACCACGACAAGCAACAGTGAATGGTAGTCAACTAAACTTGAAAAAAAGATACGATGAACAAACTAGAAGTTAGTGTAAGGGCGTACAGCGGACGGACCAGGATGTTTCGCAGTAGCCAAAGGCCACCATAAAGTTGCTAGAAGTTTTCAAAATTGGTTTTCTAGAGGCGCTGATTTACCATTTTCCCCCTTCTTGTCCTTCTTCGTATTTCATTGGGCGAGGAGGGGGGGGGAGGGGAGGGGGCGAGTAAACGTCAAGAAGAGAATTAACTGTATGAAGGACTGCACCAGTATACCACTCGATCGCTGCTCGTCTGAAGTTTCACACCATTTGGCATTTTCTAGCCTAACATGTTATACTATTACAAGTAATGACTAATTGGTGTCATATAATCATTTCCCCAATACATTAATGTTGATAATGGATGGAAACAGCAAAGCTTTTCTCTCATGAATGCCAATATAATGAAATATATTTTCTAGGGTCATAAACTGCTATTGACGTCATACATCACAAGACGCACTCTAAAAGTGTTGCGTTCTCGATCGATGAATGTGTAATTTACAGATTTTACCATAATTTGTGCAATCATGAACTTAAACCAATTTACACTTTTGGAAGTCCGCTCGAAATATATTCACTCTAACTTTCATACCCCGAAACTATTGATCGCTGGCCTCCACACAAATCTTATGAATATAGGCCTATTGTCTTAAGTTTACGAAAGCCTGTATCACCTTGAAGTCTACACGAGGCGGCAACATGCTATTGACCGTATATGTTATGAAGTATACGTATGTCACAAATATAGAGTAGAGATCACGTCTCGCGGTATCAGTTTGTGATTGCATCACGTTGCTATCGCTCGATAATAATGTTTACAATGTGTCTGAAAAGTTGCATGAGTATGTCATTGTCATTTATGCTATATTATACGAATCGATAAAACATGTCAAATGCCATCCGCGGTTTGACATAGGCCTACTAAAAATGTGTGATTATTTATCGCATTTTGTTCATGTGCGGTATATGTTATTGTGTAGGGTAACACAATACTACCCTTGTGGCACTATATGTTACAATTTTAGCTTTTTACCATATAAATGTAAATTGGGCATTTATATTTGTCTATTAATCGTCCGCAACCCCCCCCCCCCCCTCTCCCAAGAAAATATGAAAATGATATATATATATAACATAAGAGGAGACGGCACCTTCCAATTAAAGATAAACTGCATATATATTCACTTATCATACATGGTCTTCAATCCTGTCGTCAGTGGGAAATGTTTAAGTATAGACAGGTCACAGATGGATGCGCACAACACAGCCTGAGTGGCCGCTGGGATATTTTATGTTGCTAAGGCATTATGTAACGCGCAGAATTCATTATCATATTGATGACATACCTTAAACATGTAATTTCCTATCTCGGGGAATAGATTACTTTTAACTTAATTATAATAAAACGAAACATCCTGTGTGATGGATACTTACATTACTAGGTGAATAATTTACGAAGATGATGCACATAGGCCCTATAAGAAGGTCTATATAATTACAGTTTTGTTTGTTAAGTATTCTGAATAATACCTATAGGTCTATACGGTATGTTATACTATAAATATACAATATAATACGGATTCTAGATCTGACGTCCCTGTCAGCTATAGGTGAGATTTCATCAGTGGTTTGAAACAAGGTCGTGGAACAGACTATGGAGTCATTATAAGTTATAGTTGTGGTTTGAAAGACGGCAGCCTGTCTGAAAGGAAAGGGAGAGGGGGGTCGGGGGGGTACAACCCGGTAGGGATAAGGGCAGTGGGGATAACTGCGGTACAAAGAATTGCATGCATGTATTCTCACTTCACTGGGTGACGTAAATGTCACTTAGGCAAAAATTGCTTGAAAGCAGTATAACACATGCATGCGACGTGTAATTTAATGCACAGGGTTATGAATTACAAAACTATATTTACATGGAGTATTTGTCCGGATATTATGTTCAGCAAATTCAGTGACATAGATATAAATTGCGTTTAGGCTAGCGATCTGCTATAATTTCTACTCACACTATAGAACAATTAGGGACCATATACAGTGTGGGCAGGCATAACAGAAAACGTATACATATAGGAACCGATTAATGTTATTCAGTGTTCGCCTTGTATTATACTATTATTATTTAATATATATCCCCTGCAACTTCAATTCACAGTAGACACTTGACAGGCTATACAGCTCATCAAGAGATGTAAAAGTCGTACTGCAGTGGCAGGTAAAGGGAACCACATAGAAAGAAAAACTATAATGATATTCCGTAGAGAATTGCCATTTGAGACCCCTAGCTGCATAACAGTGATCTGATGTTAATTGTAGCGGTTAATTGACAGGCACAGGGAACTATATAGAAAACCAGTAGATCATATTAAGCAAGTAACTCCATCCATGTTTTGAAACAAAAATACAAAGCGCTTCTTGTGAGGGTAACTTTAAAAGGTCATTTCGTGTGTATACCGTCTTTATGTAATATAAAATTTATTTGAATTATTATAATGTGACGTTTATTTCACAATGAACATGAATGTAGGAAAATAAATATTATTCGACATGTTTCATGCAGCCATGCATACGTGCCTGCAATATAGACCTAGTCAAACCTAAATGGATTATTATCACCGTACGTTAGGCCCATTATGGTTAAAGGACGAATTGTATCTACAGAGTTTAAACGGATATCATTGTCAAACAATGGCCTAATACTAGATAAAGCGCATACATCAATTTACCGAAAATACGGTAGGTCTAGCTTGCAGTATACCTCACATATGGATTCAGCCGCACTGTATCTTAGCATTCAGTAATCATCGCTATCGAGGAGTAAATACTCACAAAAATAGAAAGAAAAATTCTCTTACCTGTTAACTGGATCAACTGCTTAGCATGTATAGAAAATGCAGCCAAGGAATTGAAATTTATCCGATCAAGTTAGTCACTCGGCAGTGCATGTTCATACTCTCGTACTCAAAGAGGACAATGCTAACCAAGTAAAGATTTTATGATAATACTCAGTCATTTTAAACAGCTGATTGCCTTGTTTGTTCGGAAACCCTGGATTTCATGAATGATGCCGAGCAACTTTGATTTGTAAATTTTATCAAATAAAACATCTACATAATCATCAAAATAAATAATTCAATATGCATATGCTATAAAATAGTTGTATTTGATTTTAAAAATCCTTAAGTAGAACAAATTTTCCCATAAATATTATCAAGAAAATTAAACTAATTTATATGTCGGTTTTAAAATCATTTGGCAGCGCTATCACCATGCAGTCAGCTGGCTGTCAGCTGAAAGATCGCAACGCCTTCAGTGTATCCAATCAGAACAGAGAATACTTTGGTTAGTCCACTTGTCGTTAGGGGGACTATTTTGACATTACAGTACTTTTGGTACATTATTTATTGGCATAGTGGCCAAAAAGTAATGCGTTTGCTTCAAAAGTCTATAATTGTACTATTTCGGGCCTTGATGTGATAGTGCATCCTTTATGTTAAAGTTTACAGACGTTTTATTTCTTGATTAATTTTAAACCCTCTATTTTGAATGGAGGGAATTGCGGTTTCAAATCAGCGAACAATTGAGTTGCATACACAATTACACAGGTTATAATTGCTCAACTATATTAACAAAGTTACTATGAACAATTTTTGATGACAAATTTGGGCGTTAAAATATTATTAAAAGTAAACATAAAATGATTTAATTATGTTAATGGAACAATGAATGATTTCTGAACTACTTGCAATCGATTTACGAGATACTATAGCAAATATAATCCTCAATTATAGTGGTTGATTCCACTCAAGTCACCTGAGCTGAATCACTTGACAGGCAGCTAGAATAAACAGCTAGTTCTTTGTTGCACGGTATACGTACTATTCATTCATAATTTTTTTGGTGTGGAGTTACGCATACATGGATGGTTATCTTGAAGGGAAAGTCAAATTGCGCAATATCAAAAGTGAATACCTCTTACTTGGAAGATGTTTTCGGACGAACCTGATTAAACCAGTTGAGGCAAGCAAGCGCGCGATGAGGGAAAACAGTACACGGCAACCACACGGCAAAGGAGTGCCCAATCGAGAAACGAGTAGAGGGGGGAGGGGGGGGGGGGCGTGGGTAGGAGAACTAATAAATGAGGAGGGAGATGATGTACAAACTAAAGACAAATCAGGCATGAGATTTCTAAAATGGGTGCCCATATGCCTTTTGTTATTTGTCTTTTACCTCCTGCTTTAGCGAGACAATACCATGTTACTGCTTTTCCTTAAAGGCCCTTCCAAATACCAAGAAATTCTTAAGATTCACAAATGTACCCTGAAATATAGAAGATTAAACTATGCGGGGACGGAAGCAAAGGTCGTTCGTTGTACCATAAGTATATGTCGTTCGAGTTGTGTTAAAAAAATCAGTTCTTTACACTGACCGAAAATAATAATAACGATGATGATGACGACAACGATAATGATGATAAAAAAAATAATAATAATAATAATCATAATAATAATGATGATGATGATGGTGATTATAATAATAATAATAATAACTAATAATCTGTTTTTTAAGTTTTAAAAGTTTGTGGACTATGAATAACGAATACTCCGTAAGAAGTTATATCAGCTTTTGTGCTATCTAGCGGATACAGATATACATCCCAATTCCGGATTGGAAGTACTATCCTGACGTATATACACGGTCAGTCCCTTATGAGTGGGAATATACAAGAACTATAGCTAGAACGTTAACGTGTTCTGTAGCGTTGGAGGGGCCCGTCCGTCCCATCTTACTTCATTGCCGCAATGTAGGTCGAACCGCAACTATGTCGCGCCATATCTAACCGCAATATAAATTAAAAACAAAACCCACAATATTTGCCAGCATTACTCAATCTTATATGGACAATGTTTCTGCATGCACAGGAAGGTTGTGTACCAATATGTGTACAACCGCAAACATGTACACTCGAGCATTTAAAATACACAAAGGGGTTTATCCGTACGTGTGACTTCAAGGCTATACCACGATTACCCCCGTGCTGGATAAACTCACCCTTGGCAACCGGCTGCACACACGCCGAGCCAACTGTCATTCGTGACTATTCGTGCGTACAGAATAATCCGTTGTATGCAAATTACCGTTATAACTCTGTATACAATAACAAGGAACTATACATGATGTGAGGAGGAGAGTTCCGTGAATCATTGAAATAAAGATGATTGTGGATTATAGTGAAAGAAATACGCATTCATTTAGAACTTGTTAAACCTTTCGTCATCGATTTGTTAACGGTTAAATGGTATCAACATTTTAGGAGGCTTATACTGGACTAAACTGACATTAAAAGTTATAGTTTGAAAGTTCTCGTATTCTTTTGTAAATTATTGATAAGGTGAGCAATTAGTACTGAAACCACGTTCAAGGTGGGAGTCGATGGTCCCTGGAGCAGGCACGTACACACGGTTACTCTGGCTGCGGGCCTGTCCTTGAATACTATAAATAAGCCCCAACTTCCGTCCTAAATTTGCGACAACACAAGGGTGGTTCGTGCATGAGAGAGGGTTGGGGTGGGTTGGGGGGGGGTGTTGAGCGAGGGAATCAACTGACAAGGAGAAAACTGGAAGGTTGATATGCCATGGTATGTATATTGAATTTTGCAGGTTAACAGGGGACCGAGAGTGAGGCGGTATGGTCCGAGTTGGCAGGAACGGCTACCGTATAGCCCAAGTGTAAAAAGGGGGCTCGGGAATTTTGGGATAAATCATGCGCGTTCTAAGTTCAATATATATTATATATATATATATATATATATATATATATGGAGTATTAGAGAACTCAATTTAAGCGGTACGTCACGTGCTTAAAACAGCCTATAATTTGCATATAAGACTACATGCTATATATATATATATATATATATATATATATATAGGGGAAAGTATGTAGTCTTATATGCAAGTTATAGGCTGTTTTAAGCACGTGACGTATACTGATTAAATTGAGTTAATCCTCTAATACCACAGAGGCAAGTACACTGCCGCAACACAATCCTTTTAGATATACTTCACGTATAAACCATGCAACCAGTTGGCACAGATAGTGACGGTACCCAAACAGTCGAACATACGGTAACATACAAGTTTAGCCTACTTACTTTAAATACCGGTATACCAATTACAAAGTTCGATGACAAAAACACAGTAAACCATCAAACTTAACCGTGACTTTCAATGTGTATTGAAACCAGCATGAGTTTGCTGTTCGATGCGGTAAATCAACGGGGAACCTTAATGAGCATAAAATTGTTTCTCCGCATGGAACAGACAAACCCAGTACACACCCTCCATTCTGACACCGAACCAAGTTCAAAGGTCATTGCTTAATTAGGGCTCGAAATAACTTGTGATAATATGGTACAACACAAAGCAGGCACGCAACGACACGACTGGATACCATGTATTTTAGCCATATTTTCGTACAATGGATTTTCAGACCGAAAATAGCTCGAAAATGGAAATAAACACACTATGTGACAAAAGTAAATGAAACTGACTGTTGATACTATATTGTTATTGACATAAATTAATGTAACCTTGGCTCCACGAGTCATAACCTCATTCTTATAAATTTTGAAATCATGACACAATTCTCATGAAGAGTTGATAGTTTTTGCCTTGACATTGTTTACAGCCTATCGACTCCGAATATGGGCTACAGATGTATAGGTTTAAATCATCACGTATTTTACTTAGCCTAGCATTTGTTGTTGCGTTAATATGACATAGGGTATTGACGATGCATGGGGCGAGGAAGACTAGAAGTTAACTTTCTTAAAAATAAAGCTAAAACTTGTGATACATTCCTTCCGTCATCCGTAATAATTCGATGTAACATATAGTAATTGGTACCTAAAGACGCACCATCTTTACAAGAAGAATGCAAAATTTGGGTATCACAACATGATGGTAAGAATGCCAACTCCTTAAATACCTTTATACGTTTTATTCAGGACTTTTACTTTCTTATATGTTGTTATTTTCATTCATTGATTGTTCCATGTAATATTTTATGCCAATGTCAATTTTGTATGTACTTTTATCTTTTTTATTGCCGTCTGATTGGTAACGTTTGTATTATATATTACTTCTATGATAATTATATTGTTTTTAGTTTTTATATTTCAGGGCCTCGGCCGGGTTAGCTTTACGCTAGCCGAGTATACCCTTTAATGTAACCAAAATAGGACGACTCTATCAGCGTTTGGCGGTGAAGCCTGTGGAGAGGGGAAGAGGGGAAGGGGAGGTTGGGGTGGGGTCGAAGTATACAGCTCCGGGGTCAATAATGGGGCACGACAAAAAATTAAGGGGCCCCGGAGAATATAAGGAAAAGAAGTGTCTTCTCATTTTCATAATAAAATTAAGGCAATATGGAAAGTGTAAAGCATGGGTCCGATGACGTAATTGTTCCAGAGTCTGACCTGGCCTCCGACGACTCTGGTGGTTCCATCACTAACAACTTTGTTCAGAATTTGATGCTCCTCTTCGATTGGTGAAAGAAATTCCATATGTAGGCTACATGGCCTCACAAGTAAATGTATTTGAGTGAATTCAAAGAGATAGGAAACATACCGACGCTAGAAACCTCATAAGCTATAGCAGTGGCGGCGGAACCGGGGGGGCTTGGGGGGCTCAGCCACCAATGAAAAAGTTGAGGGGGCATGTGCATGATAAGCCCCCCCCAATATTTACATACGAAACGTGCATCTGTCCATTTTCAATGCATACTTGTCGATCTGTCCGATGCACACGTATACTATATAGGTGTAATAATTTTAGTAATTGCTGGGGGACCCTCGGCCCGTTCCCATGGCTATAGACCACATTGTCACCCCAACCGCGTCTTCACGCCCCGTGAAAAGTGGAAGCAGTGAGTGTGAGTATACCAGTAAGCGTAACACAACTTCGTCTTATAGGCCAATGACTTGCCTCATTTCAGCCAGTTCTCCAACATCCCCTTACTTAGTGGCGGAGCGTCCATATATACAGTCAGGGGGGGGATGCCCCCCCCCTGACAGACTCAAATGGACTGCTGGCGCCCTTTTCAGCTTTTCACTATACTTTTTACTTATTCGCTATTATTGACTAATTTATTGCGCTCTCATATACCTATTGACATTTGTCATATTCTGTTGGTGTAATTTTCCGACAAAATGGCGACGACACCTATTTATTCTCCGTTTATCTGCAAATTAGCAAGGCCCGGAAAGGGTCATTTCCTGCAATCTAGGGAGTATCTTTACTCAAAATTTTTCTGTACGCTCCGCGCCAACCTGTGGTGGCGCTCCGCTTAGATAGTGTCAAAAGCGCCCCTACAGACCATTCTTGCCCCCCCGACCAATACCCCTAGCTCCGCCACTGCCCTTACTACACTCAAAAACGTCTTTGCGAGTACACTACGAGTATAATAGCTACTCTCTTAAAACAACATCGAATATACAAATTACAATGTTTTTACAGACTTTTACGTGCAATCTGAGATTGCAGACTTGAGACCCATATTTTAGGGCTAGGTATTCGCAGCATAAAACACACGGGAAGTGCCGTTTCCGGCCATCTGGGGATTTGAAATAACCCAAAATTTTCTTGTACGCTCCGCGCCAACCGATGGTGGCGCTCCGCTTAGATAGTCTCCACACATTAGCCCCCCCCCAATAATTTTTCCGTTCCGCCGCGCCTGAGCTATAGAAACCTACAAAAGCTTACTGGAAACCCTATCTATCGTAGATGAGTCATCGGCTCATATCAAGCATTCTCTTTTAGATAAGTGCTGATCTGTAAGGTTCCTGATTCACGGAACTATACAAGTCATTTGAACACATGTACAACTGCAATCTAAATCTGTTCAAAACCGATACGAACAATCCACATCGCAGCAATTGGTTCCGCAATTTGTGTTTTGGTTGGAAGGGCGTACAGAGTTTTTCGTGTATTGCCCGTCGGTCCCCATGGTGGAAAAGTGGCGATACCAAATTTCGGTTAGAGGAGGGGAAACCTGTCCACGCAGGTTGGACTTTTTCTGACTTTTGTTGGAAAATCATTTGTGACAAAGTCAATGAGTTTGCCGAACAAATTGACGAAACGGCTTGTGAGTAGCGTCAACCTATATAGAGACGATTAACCTATGTAAGCGCTGAAGCCTATACCGAAGTTTTTGTCCTCGATCCTCCGGTAGAAGTGATAACGGCTTAAATCTATACTTTACCACATGATGCAACGGACACTATCGGAAAATGTTATCTGCTCTAATCGTTAACACGCACATGCATCGACTGATAGAGGAATCTCGTTTTGACAGTGTTTTGGATCATAACAAAATCACCCCGATTCACATATATAGTTTCGTACGATATAATATAAAACATCCACAATAATATGTTGCATATAGTATTACCCGTTTCACATAGTTGTCATAATAATGCAAGATAAAACATCGACAATAATATTGTTTGCATATAGTATTTCATGGTAGAATGATATATTATAATAACAATTAATTTGTTAATTTTTTTAATAGTACAGTACAATAGTATTGTATGGGCCTACTATGCATGTGAATCGGCTGACAAAGTACCGAACCTTGACTTTGACAGGGTTGAGTAAACCCGCAATGACATGTGATGAGTTTTAATTGGGACTTGGTTTGATAACAGTAACGACTGGAGAACTGTATGAGAAGGGTCACATTAAAACCTCTGGGGCCCATGCTGGCCCTCACCATTTTTAAGTTTGTTGGGAGAAGCTGAATTAAAAAGAAAGGGCTTGTATTGTCTGAATGGGTTTACGGAGGCCCAGAGACCTTTGGCGCCCCCAAGTTACTTGGAATATATGCCTACTGAATAATTCCCGTACTGGGAAGGGAAGGAAACCATCGGTGTTAACAAGGCTGCACTAGAGTGAAAAGAATGAAGGGAGAGGGAAGGGGTATTTGAGAGAATTGGCCAAGTTATACGTAAACAGGGATGCCCACATCTTCGTACATAACAACATTTTGACCTCTGTGGTAGGTAATCTTATGTATAATTTCATGAGATTAATAATAATAATAATGGAAACAGAAATCACTAGTATTGGTACCCCTCTTCTTGGTTCGAAATTAGGTGGCAGAAGAAATATTTGAATGCTGTAGTCTATAATACGAAGAAGCTGACACGTTACTAAATGAATCTAGTTATGATAGGGTTGTTATTTTCTTTACTTTTTTTCAGTGTCACTGTATGTGTGTCAAGTGTACATTTTTTTTTTCCAACAAAAGCCGCTAAAAGTAGATTTTATCATTTACCCAATCCAGGCATCAAGTGGTTGGAAGGTATGATTCACAGGTTATGTTATTTACATAATGTGTGGATATTAAAATAAATACGACCTTGTTATGAAACCCACTTCATATCAATGAAAGCAGTCTCTGTAGTTTGCCTATAAAGCGTTGAGGAGCAAAATTGCTTGTTTTAGACTGGGTGAACAAAACTATCCCATAGTTGTTATTTTCAAAATGAGAGAAAAACGAGAGAGAGAGAAGAAGGAACAACATCGAGAAGGAAACATGCAATCATCCTTCCTCCTCACCGACAAGAGTACGGACGGCAGCACCACCAGACACTACTTACTAGCATTCCATCAGGACAAACTTTGGGACATCAGCCAGAGTTGTGGATACTGTGCAGATACTTGCAGACATTGGAGTGGTGGTTTGGGGAAAGGCCGAGGCAGGGGAGGGGTAGAGCGGTGGGTGGTGAGGAATCAAGATATTGCTGATCACACTATGATGGATCAAGATATTGCCGATCACACTATGGCGGATCAAGATTTGCCGATCACACTATAATGAATCAAGATATTGCTGATCACACTATGATGGATCAAGATATTGCCGATCACACTATGAAGGATCAAGATTTTGCCAATCATACTATGACGGATCAAGATATTGCTGATCACACTATAACGAATCAAGATATTGCTGATCACACTATAACGGATTAAGATATTGCTGATCACACTATGACTGATCAAGATATTGCTGATCACACTATGACGGATCAAGATTTTGCCGCTCACATATGTATATTTTTCAATATCCAATAAACATGTGGGACATGACTAATAGATAACAAAAGAAGCGATACAGGGTTCACTGAAAATTACAAATTTTATTCGCCCTTTTCCATATCTGTACATGCAACTGAAGTAAATGCTACAATTCATTTTATTTCCACCACGTCAAGAGTAACTGACAAATCAAAATGTAATTATGGCACTCCATGTGCGGTGTTCTTAGACAAACGCTCTCCAATCCTGACTACAAAACTTGTACATTTCCTAAATAACATCAATTTTTCATGAGAAAGCTTTAAAGTATCTGGTTACATTTGTAGCTTTGTTTCTCTTGCCATCAAACATGATACAACATAAACCATGGAAGTACTACCTTTTCATGCATACAACTATCAGTTAAAATGCTGTATTATTAATGCCGAAAATGATGTTGAAAATCTTGAGAAAGTCTGTTTAAAGTATGATTGGGTAAAGTACAACAAGAGATAGCCTAGACCTACCACTCCTCCATAGCAGAAGTACCTCCTAGACTAGCCCACTTTGCATATAAGAATTGGGGCTGAAGCCATTATGGTCATTACCTGTTGAACTTGAGAGCAATAAACTGCAGACTGTCCTTTTTCAGACCCAAAGACATACTAAATTTATGAAATATAAAAGTATTACTATTTCATTGGGCTACTATTTCACTGAAGCCATTATGGTCATTAACTATTCAGAGAACATAACTGCTGATCGTCCCAATACTTCACAGGCTCATAGAGAGAATATTGCTCCAATATAACTTGAAGGTGCAACTTCAAAACTTAGTAGTTTGGATATTTACGAATGACGGTACTAACCAGTCTCCTATACATGCACACTCCGGTCTACACTACCTTTAAATACTGGTAATATTCTTGCACTGCTGCCCCCAATGACTTGAGGATTTTTCGCTTATAACTCGATTGTTGTAGGAAAGGTAATCCTGCTACTTTTAGCTGCATTCATGAAATACGAATACTCTCTGACCTTGACGTCAAAAGACATACAAAGGCTTGGGAAAATGTTAAAAGAGAGTGATGTATTTATTTAGATGAAGTTTTTGATGGTATTCAAAAACTGAAATCCTATCACGATGGATGTCATTACTTTGACTAGCACAGTTTCGCTACTTCTAGAATTATTTCAAAGTCGACAGTTATGACATTTCATACTGTGCCTTATCTCATTATAAAGAAAGTATCTGGGCAACGAAATTCTGAGAATCGAATCAGATTGGTTAATTACGTGCTTTGTTAATCTTCAATTAGTGGGATTTGAGCAATTGTGATTCTCCCTCTAAGTAATACTTAGTGGGTTTGGTAAAATTGTCGACCAAGGCCAAAGAAAAAAAAAATCCAAAAGCAATGCCTTGATCATTTGAAGGCTGACAGATCTCATCGTCAAGATACAGAAGTTTATCCTTTTGTCTTTGGCCTCATTAACCCCTTTTGAATATTTATTTACAAGGAATGAACAAGCTGGTTAAATCACCCCTGCAAGCCAAACCTATAAATCATCAATTCACACAATTCAAAGAGTTGCATAAATTGCTTTTGTAACTGGCTGATAATTTAACTTTTTATTGATAACTTTGTTTACTTCTCAAAGTTTTACTAAAAAATAGGTTACAAAAACAAATATGATGAGAGAGAAAGAAGGTCATATTTCTGTCACTATCTTGTTGTCCAGCTGTGTCACAGGTATTACGTTTTCGAATTTGATACTTTTGAAGAAAAGTCACCCAGGAAAGAGCCTGGGCACGAAAAACCAAACGACTCTCAACCCCAGTCCCCTTGCATCGAGACTGTGACTGTGTGATCATCGTCAGGTGTGAATCACAATTCCCCTCGAAAGGGGAACAGATACTACACATGATCTCAGCCGAAAGGCCGAGAAGCGATTCAAGTTTTCCAATTTGAAAGGATACAATGTGACTTTGAGTCACTGCATTCATTATGAGCAATACCGTATCCAGTTAAACATAGTCTTTGCAAAAAAAGTATGACTTTGTGAGCCACCTTAGGGATCACAGTATGCATTATCGACCTCAATTCAGTTGACGTCTCTTCCAAATATTTACACAGTATATTAATAATGACCAAGTTTGGTAGGAGGAAGTGCGCAGCAATCCAAAACAAGGACGAGGCCACAGTTATACAAAACTTTGCCGTTTGTTACTATGGTAACTTGGATTCTTTCCCCCTATGATCGTCCTAACGACAGAGTTGGTTATATTACAAAAAGATCAAATGTTTGATGCCATGTACTGGCGGAGTGATTTTTTTTACTTTAAATTAATTGATAGTTTGACCTGTGGTTGACCTGTAGTTGTAATTTGTTTTAATAATGATACCTTAATCTGCCTCTGTGGATCAGACAGACTGGGCTGGCTTGACAGTTTCAGAGAGGTGTTCCAAATAATAACAGTCATCAGGACAGGCCCCAATATATGCTAGATAATCAAAGAATGGTCACTCACGGTCAAACTTACACAAGAATGTTACCAATTTGTTCATTTAATTTCACCCTCTGTGAAACTTCCAACTACCGAATGAAACACTCTTTATTGTCTGGTGATAATTAGGAGGGCAACAAATTGAAAGGAAAGGAACGTCTGGAAACTTTGAGCGTTTTCTTGCAAAGCTGATATTTTGAAGCAATTTTGATGATCTTCGAAGGATGGTCCATCGAGCATCTCTACTCATCGTCATCATCGTCTTCTGCATCGGCATCAGCCTCTTCCTCCTCCTCCTCGTCCATCTCGACATCTTCTTCCTTTTCTTCTTTCTCGGAGGCCTCTGCTTCCTCTGAAACTTCCGATTTCTTCTCCTGAGAGAAACAAAATAAAAAGAGAAAGAAAGAAATATGAGGTTCACCTCTTTGTTTCTTTTGCAGATTATTAAATGACTAGTCTACAGGATTAATAAGGGTATCTTCATCAAAGGGTTAACAGGGCACTTATAATAATTTGATAAACGTGATAAACATTTGTCAATTTTATCCATGTCTTGAGAATCATCAAAATCGGCATAAAGTTCAGACCAAGCGAGACATTAATTATTCAATATCCATGAAGAGGAAGTTGAATAATCTAGCAAAGCATGAACGGCTTCAGTATTCAATGAGTACAGGCTAGCGTGTAAAGTAAAACAAACTTGAAAGGAAACCATAAACCAGACTAGAGACAAACTGACCATGTTAACAAAATCAATGGAAGCAGTTTATTGTCAGTATATATTTTTAACAGGCTTCATATTCCAATCTCCCTACCATTTTGTGGAGTTCATTTCAAAATTCAAAAGCAAAATAGTGATTTTTCACAGCTTTTACATATATGGGAATACGTTTTTTGGTAGTAAGTAGCTGCCGGAGGAGAAAAGACGTATGTATTTGCATATTTGCATAATATGAATACAGTATTCGTCGTTTTATCACTCTCAGGATGACAAATTCAAACAAACCCTTTTCACATGGTCGTGTAGCATATACTGCGATGATAGCACTAGTATACAACTGTATTGTAGATTGTACAATTGTTTTACAATGGTAAACCGTGTGTTCCCCTGGTTACACTTTCCTTTGTCAGGGAAACTTTAATGAGAATGGAAAGGCAATATATGCCTGGAGCTTTGCATTCAAGTTATGAGATTGATGACGAAAAAAAACAAACATTATGGTAATACTTTGGGGAAAGTCCGTGATAATGGAGAAGGAAGTTTGAAAGCTGACAGGCAAACCCATAAATCCTCAAGTTAATGCAAACATTTTTACCTCCCATTTCAAGTTTCAAATGTTTCATATGATTGACCACTACCTCAGTGCCTCTGTGAACTTTCACCCAGATTCTACAAAATGTTAAGTACTGCAGAATGATCACCATGGTTTTGGGATAACTCTATGACTATTAATATACTGTAAATACACTTTATAGGACACATAGAGCATCATCTTGTATATGGTGAACATGAAGTTATCATTAGCCATAGAATCCAACAGGTTGTAGTTTAGTAGTTCTTTGCCACATTTTATAAGAGAAAGTTTAATGTAACACTGTAGCTTTATAAGATGTGTCCATGTTTTGTTCGTTTTTGACTTCAAGAGCTCTGTAGAGGCTTTTGCAATCATATTGGCCAACAGTTGGTCCATATGGTGGTGTTTACATTGTCTTCTAAACTAAATGTTGACCTCTGTGAAGCTCAAATGACCTTGATCTCCACAGAAAATGACAAGGGAGATTGGAAAGACTGAGGTACAAAGTATGCAGTTTAACATTTAAAGTTAAACAAATATCTATGAGGATTTTTAAGGACTTGACCTGGGTTCACATCAAATGACCTTTGATCTAAGCACAAACAAAAAGCAAACGAGAATAACAAAGACAAAAAACCCCCCCCAAAACTAAAGGCTCTTGAATTCATAAAGGGTGGGGCGACATACAAGTATTACGTTTATCCGAGTTTTCTATTGAAGTTATAGTGTTCACAATGTTTTCAGACTTTAACCTCTATTATTTGACCTCAAAGTACCTTTGACCCGGACCAAAACAATATCCAAATGTCTTAATGTTGATGGGTTCGCATTGAAGAGATCTGCAACAATACACTGCACCAGTAATGGTTGGTATTTAATGCTCCCTAGTCACATGGTCACGGTTTCTTGCTGATTTTGAACTCACTCCGACCACTTTGTAAGGAATTTTGAGTTGTACTGATTAAAGAAAACAACACTGCTATTTCACAGATGACCCGAAGGTTCAATTGAATAGAAATGTAATAGCGATGCTTTCAGTGTCTGCGAGCGTGACCACCCTTACAGAGGGAACAGTCCGCAGACTGGGGAAAAAGTTGTAAACACTAGCTCAGTGATTAAACTGGCAGTATTGGAGCCTTGTAAAAAATAGTGGCAGAGCTAGCACTTTTCACCACCGAGATGGTATTAGCAAATCCAGTAATCCTGTACGTCAGTCCTTCCCAAAGGAGTGATACTCTAGTAACAAAACCAAGTTTATAGAGAGGGAGAACTTACTGAAGTACAGAGACTTACCAAGCAGGAAAAGCAAAGTCACGTTTCCTTTGACCTCCAATAGCTCAAAATATCAAAAGTTTTTATTTTCCTTTGTATCTTTTATCCATAATAAGCCCACTCATCCACCCCCCCCCCCTTTAGAATTTTTTGGGTCACCATGCCAATACCTTTAATACAGTAGGTTTAGAAAGTTAACAATATCAAGTTTTGAATACAGCAATCCTAAAAAATATAATCACTTTCATGTATGACCTTACTTTTGGAGAGGTTTGCTTGGTACATAATGTGAAAGTGAAATTTAAATATGACTCACATAAATAACAAATTGAAGCCTTGTTGCAAACAACCAAGACTACAATACTTGACAAATGGATGCCCATAGCAACAGGAACTAATTAAGTCGTAATTGATGACTTGTTGACCTACCTCAATACCGTAGTTTATATACTGCAGTGTTTTGAAAACAATCTCCTTAACCACTGCTACCAGCAACATGTCTCTTTTTCTATTTCTGGAGATGAATTTGAACACTCTACTTGAAGACTACTAGAATCTCACGATTTTAAGGAAAGAAAATATAAACAGGGAAAAACTGTAGGAAGCTAAAATTCATAGACATGTTGTCTAAATTAAATTGGTAGCAGCTGCACTGACTGATATCCATAGCATATCTAAGGGCCGATTGTCAATATGGAATATAATTTCTTCTAATATCTCCTAGAAACCGATTGGAATGTTGCTTTATTGGCAAAATTGATATAACATTACATCCTAACAGAGACGCTCAAGTAAACCTCTCCATTTGTTAGAATTACAGCATGAGTCATAGAAAAGAGATAAAAGACACATGCATCCAGGACGGCTACTGTACCGGCAAACTACATATTAACAATCTACAGTAGTTAAAGAATTACCAAGTTGACTAAGTTTACAGTTCCAACTAATTTTTACATTGGAAAACTATTTTCACTTTTAGCAGTCTTAAAGGGTGTGAAGACTCGCGCAAAAGGAAACGTCTAATGCCGGTTATCTGACCTAGTTTCGAATGAGGTGTCACAGAAGTGTTAGACACCATCATCGATCCCAGAAAATACACACACAGCTTGCTACCGTCGGTAATTAGACACTAGTGTACAGTCAGTACATACAGCTGCGGTCAATACCCACAGCACAGTGTACAAACGATACAGCGATGGACATCTCAGGTCCAGCTAAAGATAACAAGGTATCACGTTTCATTATTGTCTGCATTTTGTTGCAACAAGCAGTAAACTTCGTTTGCAAGCAACGGAAAGTTAACTTTTTCAGAGCGCGGCATGCGGTTTGGGGCGAGTCTTCAATGCCTTTAAAGCTTTTAAAATTTGTAAGGTATTTCTGTGGCTGTTATTTTCCCACAAGACTTACCGGCTTGGGGAGTTTACTGTATTATTTGTCTGATTGAATTTGGAGATGATTTATTTCACTGAGGACAAACGCTTGATGACACTTCTAAAATATTATTGCTTTAAAAGATATGTATGTTATACAGGAAACCTGTTTGTGTAATATTCCACCAGTGGCAGCAAAGGACAATTTTGATGGATTGAAAATATTTGGAAGATGACATTACGATGCACCCATGAAATGTTCCGGTCCTCCGGTGCAATCAATGCTTACATTTTTGGAGTCTAGAAAAGAAAAGGCCATTTTGGGTCGTTCTATCATCTTTTCAGTTCCAGCTTTCAGCTCATTAGTATTTCTTTCTTATTCAGCCTTGTAACTGTATAGTCTACAAATCTGGAAAATCTGGCAAATTAGTTTACATCCTGAAGCAGAGATGAAAGGAAGGGAAGACCCCCCTCCCCCACAGCCAAGAGAAACATTAAACACCAAAACAAAACATATTGATGTGCTGTGCACAAACTATCAGAAAACATGTTTA
The DNA here is from genome assembly GCF_037975245.1 of Apostichopus japonicus. Taxonomy (NCBI): domain Eukaryota; kingdom Metazoa; phylum Echinodermata; class Holothuroidea; order Aspidochirotida; family Stichopodidae; genus Apostichopus; species Apostichopus japonicus. The sequence continues at coordinate 22,161,138 of NC_092575.1, read as the reverse complement.
CACACTGTTTTCCAGATTTCTTTTGTTGTTGTTGTTATGATGCATTTGAACTATGAGGTCTGATGTTTAACTTTCTGCCACCACACTGAGGAGGTTTGTAATATCCAACAGTGTAGGTAATTAATTACTGCTGTGTGGGGCAGTGTACAAATTAAGAGACAAGATTTCAAGCTGTTACCATGGAAGCAAACATCGACGGCTGCCCAAAATGGTTAGATCCGTTGTGCAGTGGTATGTATCGCAAACAGAAACTAGTCTAAATCGTAGGGTCCCGTAACCTTGCAGTTTGTTTCTATGACCGGTGACTCCGATAACATGATAACTGCATAACGAAACGATTCTGCCTTTGATTACAGTCGATACGAAGTATATGACAGCATAGCTTGCTATCAATCAAACTAAACTATCTCAAACTAAACTTTGCCCTACTTTAGCAGCTGGAAAGCTTAGCAGTCAACATAACTTCCAGAGATCCTTCTCACAAACTAGCGGGAGGGATGAACATTTGCCACTTTACAGATAAGATCTGTCCCGCTGCTTTGTTGCTGTGTCTTTGTGGAACGTCTTTCTCCGTTCATACTGCTTACCGTGGTAAATTCATGGAACCAGTACAAGATTATATTCACACGTTTTATCATTAAAAATCAAACAGATCTTCTTTTTAGAAGAAAGAATTCCCATCGTACTCTATCATGAGACTGACAAAATGAATGGCATTAAATTCAAGACTTTGGCGATTGAGAATCATTTAGTGGTGAACAAAAAAGCAAATTGGTATCAGTACCATTGGCCTGTAAGGTAGATGCTTGTGGTATTTGGGTATTTCCCTTAACAGATATTAAAGAACAATTTCGTATTTGTTTGTATTTTGTTTATAATAGGAGGATATCACGCTTTTAATCATTATGGTCAAGACTGGAGACTTCATGCAAGTCTAAAATGACATATTTGTGCTGAAAGTATTAACATTTTTCATTGCATATTGAACTTTTTTCTTGATAGCTATATATACGTTAAAAGTTAACCAAAGATGATTCTTATATTGACATTAATATGACTTAATATTGCCATTGGCTTTTATAAGTAACACTGTTTGGATTCTCCTTGAATATGTGAAGAACAACAGGGAAATTACTGTGAAAAAGGCTCCAATCGCCCAAATACCCCCCCCCCCCCCCCTTCAAATAGTGGCACTGTTTTAGGACATCACATATTGATAAAAAGGCAGTCTCCTTGCAGATATTGCTTTTTGAAAATGTTTTGTGCTCTGTTTCTATAGAAACTGTTACACATCTTTACATAGTGCCAATCATGCGTACCACTTTACTATGCAATATCACATTACTTATTTGTTGCATGGGGGTGGGGGGGGGGGAACATAGGGGCTCTATGGGGTAAAGAGGAGATAAGTAAGAAATGAGCAAAAATAGCAAAGTATACTAATTGCTGATAGTAGTCCCAACATAGATTTAAGCCCTACTAAAACTATCATCCCGCAGTCAGGTTAGGATGGGGCGGGGGGAGGGGGGGGGGTGAGTGTGTGTGAGAAGAAGAGTTACAGAAAGGAGTTGGTACGACAGGGAAGACAAAAGCGACCGCCTCTCCTAACTCTATTGACATGTCCAGTGCTGTCATGCAGTCAGTGGTATGGATACTATAAAATACACAAACATCACCTTGAAAGATTTGTTGACTGAATTTCTCCGGGGACTCTTTTAATCTACAAGTAACCAATTAACAGGGTACTAGCACGAAAATAGCAAGATATATCTGAAACACTGCTCGATTTAATTCTGTAGCTCAACATGCAGGTAGACCAGGCTCTTGTTAGGAATAAGTGGAACAACTATTGCATGTTCTCTTTCTCAGAATTTCCTGACAAGCAACCATACCTGGGAAAAAAGCCAAGTTTTTGGTCCGTGCAACATAACAAAACCCTAGAAGAAGTACTTAATACCAAACAGTGGACACAATGAAAATGCAGCTAAGTTTGTTGACGGTGGTAAAGAAAGATGAAAATACCTGCACAAACATTTAAACCAAGGTTCTGAATGGACTGAGGATGACAATGAATGGATTAACGATCCCGACATAAGATGAAAAAGGACAAGAGAATGGGGGCCACCCTTGGAATCTTGCCATCATGTTTGGTTTTTCATGCTCTGTTTATTTTTCTCAATGATATTTCTTAGAAGGATGAGTATTAAACTTAACTACAATCCTGTTTTAACCTATAACTGTCAATCTAGAGATGGCTAAATAGTGAATAAATGCCTTCCAAACAGCTTACAAGAAATAAGCAAATCAGCTTGAGGATTATTATACACCATGTTACAAGTATTTTTTTTTCCCTATTTTTTCATGTGGCCTTGAGCAAGTTTAAATATGACAATAACAGACAAAATAGGGGGCCACTGCCGCTTAACTTTAAATTGTTTCTAACTTTGAGAATAATGGTCTTGCAAATGGAGAGGTCCCCCCCCCACATGATACGACAATGAGAGAAAGGTAGAGGAGAAGTACCAAAAATATTTAATAGTTTCTTCTTGTTATATTATAAAATAAAGCAGTTTTGTAAGAATGGTCATTACTGTCCTTGGTTTTACTTTAATCAGACTTGTTATCCAAAATATCACAATACAATCTCGGCCATTGATTCCTGAGAATTCTTAAACAGAGTATATATTATTTATTACAACCTTTGAGGAAATATTCCTCACTGGGACATTTAGTCAGCTTGTGTGTTCCTTAAAAATGTATGAGAACAATTTGGAGAGTAAAGACCTCCAGGAAAGTACTTTTTGAAAACTTCTAGCAATTATAGCGTACTATAATTTGGGGCCTATACTGACTACCTTACTAATTTTATAAGAAATATAATTCAACACTGAGCACACAAAACTTTGAAAACTAATTTACATTTTCTTGAGTTCACAGTAGCAGCAGATATCAACAAAATAATTGAATAATCCTTGACCTACAAAACTCAACAGTGAACCAGTAGTGAATAAACTATATCAACATGCCCCTGCAGTTCTCAGAATGAAAGCTTTTAAGAATACCTAGAAATTGCTCAATTCATGGTTGTAACTCTGTTGATATTATCTGTTACCTAGCAACTTGCATATTGTCCTAGCAACTAGCAGTCTGATGGTCAGTATTGTGTCAAGGACGGGAAAAATGCACAAATTACAAAAACACAGTTTTGTGAGGCAAACAAGAACTTTCCAGGAAAACTTTAAGGTCAAACGAGGAGTGAAGGTATTAATTGGACAATGAAAGTATGAGATACAAGGCCGTTTAAATCACTTTCCCATTGCTTTATTGGTCCTAATGTTACATTTTAGTATTCAGTTTTAAGATGCAACTTACCTCCTAAACCTGTGAACACTCAGAGTAAATGCTTTGACAGAGCGTGCCAAATGTTACCAACAAAGAGAAGAATGTGATTGTCAAGAATATGATTAAATTCCAGGAAGATTATAACTCCAGAGACTCATTGCAATCACCATCTGGCACCTGCATTCTCTACCTATTTTCTGACTAAAGCTACTGTAACTCACGAGTGAATGGGTGAGAGGTCCAAGGAAAGAGGGTTTCAAAACCCTCGTTTCCACCAAAAGTATTTATTTACACAGTCCATACACATACAGTAGTTAACTTCTGAATGGTAGCTTTGTGGAAGGAGGAGAGAGTGGGTGGTATCTTGGCAGTGGAGTATGAGGGAGGGATGGGAGATGAGGGATGGGAGAGGAGGGATGGGAGAGGGATGGGAGATGAGGAATGGGAGAGGGATGGGAGATGAGGGATGGGAGAGGGGGAGGAAGGATGGGAGAGGGGGAGGAGGGATGGGAGATGAGGGATGGGAGAGGGGAGGAGGGATGGGAGAGGGGGAGGAGGGATGGGAGATTCGGAAGGGGGGGGGGAGGAGCGTGCACAGTGCTAAAACATCACTAAGCATGTAGTTTAGGTAGATGGGAAAGTATTAGAGGTATGAGACATCTAGGTAAAAGCTTGTTAGTTAGGTACACTATTATATATCTCTCAATGGTAGCATGGACACTTCAAAGTTCGGACACCTAAGCCTTAAAACACCACAAAACTATATCTTCTGGTATAAATCACCTGAATATATACTTGATATGGTAGGAGAATTGTGTTATATTACGATACACGGCCAAACTTAGGTTGTCATGGTGAAATCGTGTAATTCTTAGGGATGTCCGAACTTCGCAATGTTCCGAACTTCGCAGTACTGACTATACAATAAACAATTTCATTTTCTCTATCTGAGTCATGTTGAAGGTGTCCATCTTTGGCAGTGCAGAAAGCTTACATACCGCAGGGAGCTGCTATTTCTAACAGCTCCCTACATACAGTAAGTTCTATATTTATTCTGCATAAACAGGAAGTACCATTACATCACTGACTATTGGTTATTACTAAATGCCTTCCAATTGGATTTCCATCTTAATAATGATGTGATATGGAAGCAGAAGAACTCAGCTAAGAGCTTGAACCCAGATTCTTCCCAATTAAGTTTCACAAAATTACAGATATGATTAATTGTTATCTGCATCACAGAAGGTAAAACTGATTCTTAGAATCCTGTTGAGGAGTACGTCCAGACTGTATGTAGTATTAATCTCTTCATATGGCAAGGGACAAACAAGGGACAAATAAGACTTGCTGTGATAGTATAAACACAGCACCACAAAAATGTGTCAGTTGTTGTCAAGATTTGACGTTATTGTTCACATGACAAGTAAACAAATATTGTATGTTTTATGTGTGATTTGAATTAAGTGTAACACAGCATTCTGTTCCATTCCACAATTTGAAATAAACCTGTCCTATTAATTTAATTTAAGAAGTCAACATATATATCCGTGGTTCTGTGGTTTATTTCAAGCTGAGGGTATCTATCCTACTGTACTACATTAACACAACAACTTGATAATTTGACAATTTTGGTCAACATATGTCATGCTAAGTATAACTTGAAAAATTGATGGTTATAATGTTTCCAGATAAGTGTAACTAACGACAACTTTGCAAGTTTTAACATGATTCATGTTGATATTAAGCTTTAAAGTTTCAAATTTATGATATGTTGTCAAGTTACAGTAGGTGATACATAGCAATTCAGTTCTTCGCCAGTTTTCATCAAGATGTATGTTACTGAACTTCCATAACTTGACAGAAAGTATGACAATTTGTTTTAAAGTTAGGATACAAATGAATAACTCTATCATACCAAAAACGAAAGATCATATTCTGTTGTAAAAATTACGAAGGTTTTCCATGCAGTCCGGATGACAATTAAATATAATGCAACTGAGTGACCAGAATGCTGCAACATTTTGACTAACTCATCTCTTATTCGACTTCTAAAGAGATTGCTACTCATTGATTGAAACAAATTGTGCCGGCAATTTCAGTCCAGTTTGTGATTTAATATAGTGTCTCACAAACTTGCGGCCGACAATTCGTTGACATCAATATTATGAAGTAGAAAAGTAATCATGGTACAGTAGGCAAATACTTCATCTACCTGAGCCGGTATTTGTTTCCTCTGTTTCATGTTTGAAGTTCACTTGAGAGGTGAAGCTTAGTTCAAGTGAATTAATGAACATAAGAAATATATTTTCCCACATTTTTTGGTACAATGGCAGGCCACATAGTAAATACGAAAATCCGTCATGGAAAGCTGTTTTAAGTAGACGTATCAAAAATGTCCTTGCGGAGTTCAGAGCGTAACCTGCCCTTCAAATTCCCTTTAGGACATTGTGTTGTTACCTTGGATACAAAACTTCACTTTCACCCACACCTACTATAGATCCACCATTACCCAGCGGGAATCTTTGAACGATGCTTCAGAAGCAAAGACAAAAGGAAAGGGCGAAAAGGAAAAAAGAAGAAAGAAAGAAAAGAAAAGAAAAGCAAACACCAGCATTTGTGAATTCGCTTTTAAAATGGTTGCGTGCAAACTTGAATTCTTAATAGAGTGAAAAGGTGGCAGGGTTATGGAAACAATTTCAATTCTCAGGTTTCTTTATTATTGTTTTGGTATTTTACCAGGAATTGAGAAGTAAAGGCTGACGTCACGTCGTAGTTACCAACCTGTGCGGACCGTTTAGTAAAGAGCAAACAGCTGTTTGGGCCTTAAGACCTCACAGCAACAACAGAGTAGAGGGATGGTAAATAAAATCCACAAAGAAAACAGAACTAGACAATAGCTTTCCACAAAAAAGGGGAAGAAAAAATGGTCCTTTGAGAGGGGCTTATAATGGCCTGGAGGTGATCACGCTGGAGTGGAAATGAAAACAAGTCGAGAGGGAGAGAATTTAAAGGAAAGAGAATACCATGTCAACATGCAGTCACAAGCATTGGAACAGTGAGCTTTGTCGAATTTGTGCTGAAAATCGATTGGTGATATGGAAGGGGGAAAAGAAGAAGAAAATACTACAATAAAATGATGATGAAAGTGAAATCAGATTAGTGAACTTGACCTAGGTTTACTGATGAGGGGTGAATCAAAGTTTAATTTGGCTTGAAAAATATTGGCGTGGTTAAGTTAGAAACCTCTACTGCTGTTTTATTTCACAGGGTTACAAATCATGGTCGTATTTAATAAAAACCAGTATTATTACATGGGTACTGTTCAAAGATCAAGAATGCTTAAAGTTACACAAATTACTGGATTTAGTGCCCGGGCAAAGCTGTAAAATACATATTTCAAACTATTCTATACTTTTTAGAATTTTATGACCCATGACATAACATAACTTATGGTAAACATAGTTAACTTTGTAGCACTCGATGTCTGTGACTGGTCAATGTTCTAGGACAGGGTTTATCAATCTATTTTCTACAAGGGCCAGGAAGTCAGCCAGAGAGAACCAATATTTCACTTCACTTACTGTTCTTTGAACCATGGAGGTAAAACAGAACCTCCATGATTGAACGATGTACAGGGCAAGCCAGAAGGGTGTACCTACCTGATAAACCAACTGTACAAGATTGTGGGCTGGGTACACAAAGGCCAATATACGCAAGGATCTTTTCAGCTCTATAGAGTGCATAACTAGACACTGGTTCGTGGAATGAGAAGGAGGTAAGGTTGACCGGAGGTGACTGGTCAATAGCGGAGGTCAGTGTCAAAGAATTACCAGGTCACACTTCTGACATCGGTAGAGAGAGGGTACAGTTGTTGTGGTGAGAGTAAGCAAAGTAAATTTGGCCTGTGTGCCACCTGATAAGAATCCCTGTTCTAGCATCAATGCATTATTTCATATTTGATAGGTGTGATTTGAAAAATTCAGCGCTAACTTTGGTTAGGCCGCCCTGGAATATAGTAGTGATCAAGCTAAAAGAATGCAGCTTGTCAGTTTGTTGGAGTTGAGTTTGACAACTATATTGGCTAACCATGAAAGATATTGTGTTATCTGTATCATTTCAACAAGGAAAGATTGGCCCGGCTTTAAATCACTTGTAAGCGCTGCAAAGTGCAAAGTTCTTGAATAGTTTACGCTGAAGTTTATAAGTGGCAGACACTTCTGATCAAGTTCAAAGTTTAAACTAAAAAATATCAAATACTCTGATTCTCTATTTGTGTAAAAGCTTACAGGCTCTGAAGTCAACAATTTACTTGTTACTCAAGAGTAAACTCAAAATATGACAGCCTGACACCAATAAATACAGATATTATGTATGGCAAGAAGAAAGATACAAAGAAGAATAATTCAATCTTGAATCGAAAACAAACTTGAACAACAAATGTGCACACACACAAAACAACTAATGCACCACCCCCCACCCCCTGAGCCCTGGTTGGATCTAGTCATTGGCAAAGACAAAAGTGAACAGTTTGAAAGTCTCAAAACAGAAACAAAATTGTTATTTTGAAAACTGGGTTAAAATTCTGAGTGTCATCAAAAGTTTAATGGTCTGAGCTCACGCTTTGAAGATCTAAGAATCAGAATACTGAATAGGCATCATCTGACACGCCCACCACAAGCAATCCACCAATATAAAACAAATAAACAAGTTGACAAGCTGGCTTCGAAAGTGCCAAAGTCTGACAAACATATATGACAGGTGATTCTTTACCCAGGGAAAATGTAACAAGTTATCTAGATACTAAATTGATATCAAGTTTATTGTCCCTCATAAACCACAGAATAGATCATCAACAACTGTTTAAGTCAACACGTTTATGAGAAATCATTTATTAAGTCATAGTTCTCTAGTTTCATTTTCTGAAACATGACATTGAATAAGTTTAAAATTGAAAGACACTTCGACTTGAAAACAGCATACAAATATGTTCTACCATCGACTGAGAATTCAACATTTGCCCCCCCTTTTTTTCCTTCTTTTTTTTGATTATTAGAATTTTGCGGGCAAGGAAAATGATGGAACTAAAGTGCAAAGACAGTGAGTGGCACCTTATTGAACACACTCTATCAAAACAACACTCAAAGTATACGGACGTATTTTGTCGGCTTAAAACTACAACTTATTACCATAATCATAATCTCAAATCTAATGATAATTTGTAACAAATTTGGTTGTGTAACCTTTCCAAATCGATTGGATTTTGTTTTTCTACTGACAAGCAGTGAAAACCACTGGCAATTAGCCAGAAAATAGCCTGAATTTCGGGGCCTGAATTATGCAGCAAAAAAAACCCCCAAAAAACAAAATAAAAAGAAAGAAAATGATTCAGGACTCAAGAATTTATATTAATACCTTTGCCTCCTTTTCTTTTCAGTCAGTCATTGCAGTGATTATCTAGGGTAACCATGGTAACTACATAGGGTACATACCCATTATAAATGAACCAGGGAGTAATTTATACCTTATCGCATTGCAAAACGCTATGCCAAATGGTCAAGTTGCTATGCAAAATGGTCAAGATGCTATGCAAGTGTGAAGATGTGTAGCAGCTTTCTACACAGGAACTATGATGTTTAATGAGAGAACGCGATTTCAGAGAAAAGGCTCTTTGAAAATGCTTTACCAAAGTTAGAATACTAAATTATTCCTTTTCAAATGGTCAAGTTGCTATGCAAAATGGTCAAGTTGCTATGCCAAATGGTCAAGTTGCTATGCAAAAAGGTCAAGATGCTATGCAAATGTGAAGATGTGTAGCAGCTTTCTACTACAGGAACTATGATGTTTAATGAGAGAAAGAGATTTCAGAGCCTATGCTCTTTGCAAATACTATACCAAAATTTGAACACTAAATTATTCCTTTTCAAATGGTCAAGTTGCTATGCAAAATGGTCAAGTTGCTATGCAAAAAGGTCAAGTTGCTATGCAAGTGTGAAGATGTGTAGTGCACTCTTTCTACACAGGAACTATAGTGTTTAATGAGAGAAAGATATTTCAGAGCCTATGCTCTTTGCAAATACTATACCAAAATTTGAACACTAAATTATTCCTTTTCAAATGGTCAAGTTGCTATGCAAAATGGTCAAGTTGCTATGCAAAAAGGTCAAGATGCTATGCAAATGTGAAGATGTGTAGCAGCTTTCTACTACAGGAACTATGATGTTTAATGAGAGAAAGATATTTCAGAGCCTATGCTCTTTGCAAATACTATACCAAAATTTGAACACTAAATTATTCCTTTTCAAATGGTCAAGTTGCTATGCAAAATGGTCAAGTTGCTATGCAAAAAGGTCAAGATGCTATGCAAGTGTGACGATGTGTAGCAGCTTTCTACACAGGAACTATGATGTTTAATGAGAGAAAGATATTTCAGAGCCTAGGCTCTTTGCAAATGCTATACCAAAATTAGAACACTAAATTATTCCTTTTCAAATGGTCAAGTTGCTATGCAAAATGGTCAAGTTGCTATGCCAAATGGTCAAGTTGCTATGCAAAAAGGTCAAGATGCTATGCAAATGTGAAGATGTGTAGCAGCTTTCTACTACAGGAACTATGATGTTTAATGAGAGAAAGAGATTTCAGAGCCTATGCTCTTTGCAAATACTATACCAAAATTTGAACACTAAATTATTCCTTTTCAAATGGTCAAGTTGCTATGCAAAATGGTCAAGTTGCTATGCAAAAAGGTCAAGTTGCTATGCAAGTGTGAAGATGTGTAGTGCACTCTTTCTACACAGGAACTATAGTGTTTAATGAGAGAAAGATATTTCAGAGCCTATGCTCTTTGCAAATACTATACCAAAATTTGAACACTAAATTATTCCTTTTCAAATGGTCAAGTTGCTATGCAAAATGGTCAAGTTGCTATGCAAAAAGGTCAAGATGCTATGCAAATGTGAAGATGTGTAGCAGCTTTCTACTACAGGAACTATGATGTTTAATGAGAGAAAGAGATTTCAGAGCCTATGCTCTTTGCAAATACTATACCAAAATTTGAACACTAAATTATTCCTTTTCAAATGGTCAAGTTGCTATGCAAAATGGTCAAGTTGCTATGCAAAAAGGTCAAGTTGCTATGCAAGTGTGAAGATGTGTAGTGCACTCTTTCTACACAGGAACTATAGTGTTTAATGAGAGAAAGATATTTCAGAGCCTATGCTCTTTGCAAATACTATACCAAAATTTGAACACTAAATTATTCCTTTTCAAATGGTCAAGTTGCTATGCAAAATGGTCAAGTTGCTATGCCAAATGGTCAAGTTGCTATGCAAAAAGGTCAAGATGCTATGCAAAAAGGTCAAGTTGCTATGCAAGTGTGAAGATGTGTAGCAGCTTTCTACACAGGAACTATGATGTTTAATGAGAGAAAGATATTTCAGAGCCTAGGCTCTTTGCAAATGCTATACCAAAATTAGAACACTAAATTATTCCTTTTCAAATGGTCAAGTTGCTATGCAAAATGGTCAAGTTGCTATGCCAAATGGTCAAGTTGCTATGCAAAAAGGTCAAGATGCTATGCAAATGTGAAGATGTGTAGCAGCTTTCTACTACAGGAACTATGATGTTTAATGAGAGAAAGAGATTTCAGAGCCTATATGCTCTTTGCAAATACTATACCAAAATTTGAACACTAAATTATTCCTTTTCAAATGGTCAAGTTGCTATGCAAAATGGTCAAGTTGCTATGCAAAATGGTCAAGATGCTATACAAGTGTGAAGATGTGAAGTAGACTCTTTCTACACAGGAACTATGATGTTTAATGAGAGAAAGATATTTCAGAGCCTAGGCTCTTCGCGAATGCTATACCAAAATTTGAACACCAAATTATTCCTTTTCAGATGGTCATGTTGCTATGCAAATTGGTCAAGTTGCTATGCAAAAAGGTCAAGATGCTATGCAAATGTGAAGATGTGTAGCAGACTCTTTCTACACAGGAACTATAGTGTGTAATGAGAGAAAGATATTTCAGAGCCTAGGCTCTTTGCAAATGGTATACCAAACTTTGAACACCATTTATTCCTCGTCACATAACTTGTATGTAGTTATGTCTACTACAACAGTGTAAGTTACTAGATCTATCAGACAAGGTCATTTATAGTTTGTCTATTGTGTAAACAAAATGTGTAACAAAGGCCATATCGACCATAACTCGGTTTTAAACTTCAACCCTCCATGGTTCACAGAGATACTGCAAATGACCTGATTGTACTATTGTACATTATCTTTACAGTTCACAATGCAATGAGAACAGACTGTCCGACCATGCAGAGGTCACTGTGAGGTCTCTATTGTTCTCTGGTTGACACTCAAAGAGTAACAAATATCACTGGCTAAAAAATCTGTGATTGTTCAAAGTCGCTGACAATGAACTAATGTATGCATCCTTGAAGATACTACAAAGGGAGTGACCATATCATTAAGATAGTTATAGAAGATTCCTCTATTGTCTGGAGGAGTAATTAGTAATTACTACAAGATTCAGTGAATAGAATATATATATACCCTTCTCAAAAGTTCAATCTGTGAAGGATATTTGTAACAGACCACAGTACAAGGAAATGAAGACAATTGTTGGAAGAATGGAACAGGGTGTTCTATCTTAACTTTACAGCCATTAATCTGTTTAAAGGCAATAAGAACCACATAGGGTTTAATACACAGAAATACATAAAGATGTATACACACAGTCATAGTTAAGGAATCTTGAGGTTTTCCAGAGTAAAAGTTAAGTTGATATTTATATATATATGTCACATTGTGACAACCCAGCCCTTGCAAAAGCACCACAATGGGTGCACTACACAGAAAAAAATAAACATGTAGACACACATCATAGTTAAGGAATCTTGAGTTTTTCCACTGGAGGCATGATTATGATTATTTTGATATTGATATTCATGTCACATTGTGACAACAGTCACAACACAGCCCTGGCAGAGAATGCTGGGAAACTATAAAGTGATGAACATAGTTAATGAGTCGTTAGGAGTTTTATCTCACATGATACGGCTTGGCAAGACCGTGTCATAACCATTAGTCATCGACTGGTGTTGTTGGAATAGACTAGTTAGGTACTTTCTGGAATTACAAATTCTTAGAAATTATTTACCGTTGGTATCATAATGCAAACATCATCCCATCGTGACATTGTCTTTCCTTCTGATCTAGCGTAAGATGATTGCAATGTGTCTATGTTACACCGCATACCGAAACGTTCACTTATAAACTTTACAGAAATCTAAATCAATCTTACTCGTAAATAATGATTTGCTTTATAAACTTTATGTATGGTATTTACTTAACAAATTTGACTGTCACGTAGCCATCAACGAACGTGCTTCCATACACATTGAACCTAAAAGGTAATCAGTATTAGTTTGGCATCAAATATGCTATAAGGTCAGATAATGGTCACCTATATTCAAAAGTCCAACAAACATATTACTGCCCCTCCAAAAGTAGTTTATCCCTGGCACTCAGATATTTAAAATGCCAATTTGAATAATTCTCTATAGCTGAAAATAATACAAAGGATCAGTGCCTGTAGGAAATTAGTTTGCATCTGAGGCCTATATTGATGTTCTTGACTGATCTTCAGCCCAATTTTGGTTTGACTGGCAATTGCTAACATTGTCAACGCATAGAACACTCTAATACATGAAGATTTTGCAGACATGTTGATACTCAAATGATTTTGACAAAACAAACGAATTGTGTTGTTTGAATAATTGACAAGTCAAAATACACAATCCAACAAGATTTCCACCCATATTCCATACTTTTGTTCCCTTTCTCAGGCCAGTTATTTAGGCAAAAGACGAGTTTGCCACACAAAAACATCATTCCATACACCAGCTTTACTACTCCCAAAGTTATTGCAAGGTACTGTAATGTGCTGTCAGATCCATTTGAGAGAGAATTGGTTGTTGAAAAACAAAACATTGTTCACCTTTAAAGAGCTCTAACCGATGGCAGTAATTGTGCTTTATTCATAATAATAATAACAATTTCATATTTTATATAGCGCCTTTCCTAAAGGCTCAAAGCGCTTTACAATATTACCCCGGTCAATGAAAACCTGTCAAACATAGAGACAATCCCTCCACATTTCAGCAGCTAAACCGCTCCCAGCTGACAATTTTATCTCACAGGTCCCCATTTATACACCATACTTGGAACTCTTTTTTTTTGGGGGGGGGGGGGTTTGTTAAGCCATCAGCACACAGCTGAGCTCTGCAGGCAACAAGATTTCCTTCTGATTGGTATCAAACTGTATTATACCTTTCACTACTGGGATGTTATATAAATGCTCTACCACCACCTGTTCGACGGAATTATTACATGGGCTGATGCCTAGCTGGAGTACGCTCAGAATTTTGATACATATATCTCAGATTCTAGCAACATAAACAAAAAACAAACATCTTTCGATTCAACAGGTCACAATAATGCCAGACACATACACAGAATCCACTATATCTACCCGGCTAGAACTTTTGTGAACTTTCAAAGGTCAACAGTATTTGCCCTCCATATTAGCATGCCAAAGTTAATATGCTTTTTTCCTAGAGACGATCACCCTTCCAAACTATTCCCAGACAATACTGGATGCTAATTGAGGCAATTAATGTCTCACTGAGGGGAAGGCGGGGGGGGGAGGGATTTGTGGGTGGGAGCATACTTAACACATGCATGACCCTAACATGACATTTTGGCATACTTGAGGTCAATACCAAAGCGAATGAAAGGACTAAAGGCATTGTCCTCCAATATGCTAGAAAAAGAAATCCAGATATGGTCACTGATGATGAACCTCTTACAGATGTTCTTTGACATAGTCAGGGGTTATTTCTTCCTGGGATGTTGGATGGTACTCTTCAATGACTTTCAGGATTGACCGAGGGTTTCATGACTCCAGTCATGTACTTTGAAACATATCCAACCTGAAGATTTTACTTTGATTGCTAAAGCTGCAATGTCAGTCTTTATTTCTGTAATAATACTAACTATACCACGGGTTACTTCAAAAATATAATATGATGAAAATTGAGATATGCAAAATCTTACGAGTGACGAGCTTACCTGTCTCCTAACAACACCAAAAGTTATCCTAATGGAAACCAGTAACAAAAATTTGTACATGTACTAATGAGGTTACCTAGACATGGTAGAGGTATGGGACATGATGGGAGTTTTCTTTAAAGTCAAGGGTAAGCGAGAAAGCCTAGTTACTTGCCTGTGAGCGATTAGTTTCATGATTATATTCATTTCTGACAAAATGAAAGCAATCATCCCAAATACTCTTGTTGCAACAGTTGCCATCACAAACAAGTTCAAAATTGGAGAAAGACTTAGCAATGAACTTGTGTGATTATTCTGTCAAATCTGTCAAAATGTGCAAAATGAGCAGTTAACATAATCAGCTGCATTGAGATGGAATTATGACATGGAAGCAGTCTTCAGTGTAAAAACAAACAACTGTTTGAAACCAACATAACAGTACCTTCCCTACCCCCCAGCAGGTCCCTGCCCCTCCCCTAGCAGGTACCTGCCCCTTCCCCTACCAAGTACCTGCCCCTTCCCCCAGCAGGTACCTGCCCCTTCCCCCAGAAGGTCCCTCCCCTTCCCTAGCAGGTCCCTCCCTAGCAGGTCCCTCCCTAGCATGCCCCTTCCCCAGCAGGTCCCTCCCCCATTCCCCCAGCAGGTCCCTCCCCCATTCCCCAAGCAGGTCCCTCCCTAGCATGCCCCTTCCCCAGCAGGTTGCTCCCCTCCCCTAGTAGGTCCCTCCCCTAGCAAGCCCCTTCCTCCAGCAGGTCCCTCCCCCATTCCCCAAGCAGGTCCCTCCCCCATTCCCCCAACAGGTCCCTCCCCCATTCCCCCAGCAGGTCCCTCCCCCATTCCCCCAGCAGGTCCCTCCCCCATTCCCCCAGACCCCATTCCCCCAGCAGGTCCCCCCCTCCCTAGCAGAAATAGTGCTGATCTAATTTTTGTATTCAAAATTTTGTCTTACTCACATAAATCTGTTAACACACTTTTGATACGAGTCACGCTGAAACGTATATATGTCACATATCACCCCACCCTTTCATAACTCAATTAACAATGCTAAGTAAAACACCATAATTACCCCTACAACAACACTTGAACTTTGCTTCAGTGTTTAATAAATTTCATGACAATTAATGGACCATTAACGAGTATAAGAAGTCCAAAGAATCCTCAACATGGTGTGTGATATCTTGTTGATCCCAAAACTAAATAACTTAATCATTCAACAATAACTTCTTATCTACAAGTTTTGTTGTCTCTCTTTTTTTCTCTGTAAATAGTCGCCCAGTCAATATTTGTCACTCATCCAATGGCATCACCCCGTGGACTTTAAAAGATATATAACTGGTCTTTCTTTCTTTCTCTCTCTCTTATTCTTTCTTCCAGCCTGGGATGTTCTTATGTGACCATTTTACATTGGATAATATCACAAAAATCTTGGCTTACTGTGATCAGTGTGGGGTAGATCTTGTTAGCATGAATGAACAACTTTGACACCTGTCTGTCTGTGATAATGTTATCAGTATTCTGTGAAAATATGCCTTGGGAGACACAATTCTGAATGTTGTCAAAATTTCGACAATTACAGTACCTCCATCATAACACATTGTTGCATTTTAAGGCATTGCATTGAACAGTAGAACAACTATCCCACATAGAAAAATCTTGTTCCGTTTGGGAGGTATCCTAGCTTAAAAGTCATGTCTGGGGGCTGCCATTTTGTAAACCTGTGTTGTCATAGGGACAGTAGGATCTGAATCCATTAACTTCCTCTTTGTTATATATTACAAAAGCAACAGTGTTTTAACATAAGATCCCAAACTGTTATGGGAAAACTGTTATTGCAAACGTTGAAACTGCTTTTGATGGTCTTCTCACCTAGAGTAAGACAGATGGGTTACTGTATGGAGGAAAGCTGAGGCAGACACTGTAAGAAAGTGCAATCTCTAAGATCTCTCTTCTCAAATTTCAAAAAATTGCTTTCAACAGCTATCAAACAATCGTTTCATTTTTAACTAAAAAAAATTAAAAAACCTTGAAAACTGTCACATTAGAGTGAGTTGGCAACAGGAGAGGCAACAATATGCCAGGTAGTTGGTACATTTATATCCTGCGTTACCATAGTAATCTACGAATGTTTTGCAATTCTGCATTTAAAACAAAGAACTGTGCAATAAAAACCCAATCGGTGGTCTCTCGGTGAAACACTGACATCGAACATGATCAGAGATTGAATCAAGGTGGTCGTGTTGAACTAAACAAAATTGTTGCTTTGCGGAAGCACAGCTAAGACTGCAGGCTCAGTCAATATGTACATTCCAAATATTTTGCTGTATTTTTTAAATTAATTCAAGATGCTACACCTGCTGAGTATTAATTCTGACAAATCCAATCTCTATCCAAGGATTTATAGAGACTTCAACTTGTATTATATGAACAGAGATAAAATGTTTAAAAGAAACAATAAAGTCATAGAGTTCACACATTCAACAAGTAAAGTAAAATAAATACTAAGCATTAGCTCAGTCGGGCATGTGGTATAGGCCTCACTTAATATACAGTAATACCTAATCGTGTACCACTGCTTTCTGTTGGTTGGGATTTTATTATAAAATTTTCAAATCATGCCAGGCAAGCTAACCTTTGACATCACAGCTCAAAAGTATATCCCTTCACCAAAACACCCTACAACCTTTTATTTATAACGGTATTGTGTAAATAGGCTCAGATACGAGATCAGGCCACACATTTAAAGGACAAAGGGTTACTTGTTTAAGAAACAGAGGGCGCTATAAACATATATGGAAAGTAACAAATTTCCTGACAAAAAAAAAGGATTGTATTTTCATGCTTTTAAATTGTCTGATGTATCATACGATTTGTCTTTGCTGGAAGAATGGGGAGTGGGGGGCAGGGTTGGC
The DNA here is from genome assembly GCF_037975245.1 of Apostichopus japonicus. Classification (NCBI taxonomy): domain Eukaryota; kingdom Metazoa; phylum Echinodermata; class Holothuroidea; order Aspidochirotida; family Stichopodidae; genus Apostichopus; species Apostichopus japonicus. The sequence goes on along the minus strand of NC_092575.1, from coordinate 22,143,768 downwards.
CGGTTTTTACCGGGCGGTATTTACCGCCCCGGGAAAAACAAGTTTCTTACCGGTTTTTACCGGGAGGTTTTTCCCACCTATAAGTGGGAAAAACTGGGAAAAACCGGGAAAAACCGGGAAAAACCTCAAATTATATAGAATTCCTAAAAACTCATGTGGAACTTGTGGAGGAGCATGTAGAATCTACAAGAAAATGGCATCTTATGGTAGGGGGTTGGGTTACATCCAAAGAACAGCTATGATCTATAACTTGTGAGTTTACCGATTAGACTATTATAAATAATTCAAATAAATAATATATTGGATGCTCAAATCAACCAACTTTATTTTCCTATCGAGATGCATAATTCCATTATCTAGAGAATGGACTCGTATCAAACTGTTGGTGCCTCCTAGGGCTATGGTTCGTCATATTATACATGCCACATTAGTCCGCTCAGATCCAAATGATGATTCACATCCAAGAACGATCACTTCATGTCTGCGATAAATTGTACTCTGTTCACACTTCGCACTAGGCACTGTACTATGCTTATATTGCTTATAGGCACTGTACTAAGTGACTGTTGTGACATCAACTAATTTGAGATAAAAGTAACAATTGGAACAGTTACTTGTGTTGTTGATACTCCTACCTCTTCAGTTAGCCTATACACAGGAAGTGCCCAGTATCACCTCACCTGTCCACCTCAAAGTGTTTAATCACTCATGCATGAAGTTGTATAATAATTGGACCATGTTTGCATCAAGGTAAACAGTTTGGTTGTGTGAATGGCTCCATAGGGCCATTGTGCGTTTAATACTTTAATTGGGCCCATGTGCCTTACAAAGTTTCAAAGCAGTTTCTATTGAGCCCCCTGGATTGAAGTTCACCTCAATAGACTGTTGCCTACTGTATTAATGGAATGGAATGAACTGTCTGAGCACATAATATTATATTATTATATGGTTCCTTGTCCCTTTGAGGCTTTGGATGCCATGGTTCGCCACTACGTTCTATCCTCCGCTGTTCATGCCACATAATAGGCCTGAAGAATTTAGGAGGGGTGAATGTCCCAGTGTAGACCTATAATGGTTTGGGCAATAGGCAATGCATACTGCTAAAGAGATCGTGACAGAATAACTATACATGTGCAATACGAAAAATACTCTTTTTTCCACAAAAAGTAGAATAAGAATGTGATAAAATAGCTCAAAATGAAGCTAAGAAACTCCCATATTCAATAAAATATGCCTGTCATGAAACAATATCGTGCCTACTGATGACCCTGCATTTTACGGACAATTAATACTAGTTTTCGAGACGGAGGCAGTTTTTACCGGTATTTACCAGTTTTTCCTGGTTTTTACCTGGTTTTTACCGCTTAGTGGGAAAAAAAGTTTTTTTCCCGGGAAAATGCCAACCCTGGTGGGGGGGGGGGGAGGATGGTCACAAAGTTCATGTGTTTGCTTTACATTAATGAGTTCTTCAACATGTATTTAATGGTGGATTTGCTGTAACAAAGCTCATGTGTGAGAATTTAGATAAAGAGGTGGCTATACTTGTAAAAAGATGGTAACCAAGTGTAATAATAATAATACATTAATTTTTATATATAGCCCCAATCTATGAAATAATTCTCGTGGCGCTTAAATGCTAACCATAAACAGTAGCTCACGTTTATTCCAAATGCATACTTTTTTAGGAAACCTTTTTTTTTTTAGTTTTCCCCAAGTGATATATGGGAATGAATTGTGTGTTAGTGAGTGAGGCCTGGAGGTGGACATTTCTACTCTAAATTTATCCAACGCTGACCTACGTTTAGGTTAAACTGAATTGTTTCAGAGCTGTCACGATTGATGAGACTAACAAACAAGGCTAAAGCTTGCAGGAGGTTCCTCAGTTGTCTGTCGTGATAGCCGCATTAAATCATTTTAGTGAACTCTGTAAAATAAGTCGATGCATGTGACCAATCTTAACTGTGTAGCGGCTGGCAGAGCATAATATCATAACCAGTTTTTTTTCTTTTTCCATGGTTCACAAGAAAATTGTGTTTTTAGACTAGCAGTCTAGTCACTTTGACAAGTAACTTTTGCCACTGTTAAGTTTATATGATGGATACTGGTAGAAAAGTAATTTACTCTTTTTTATTTTTATACTATTAAATTTTTGTTTTGTAGTTTTGTTACCTTTCACCAATTTCTCTCCAGTATATGTATATAGTTATGATATTCAAATGGGAAAACATTCATTCTATAAGCATTGCGCTTCTTTTTCTCCTTTTCCAAGCATTTGTATAGCTTAAATATTATATATCCATTAACATGATGAATGTATTTTTTTCTTTCTTTGTACCTGTCTCTCTAGATTGTATTGTGTATCAAAATATTCGTTTTTACTTTGTTAAACATTCATGTACTGTACACAATTGCTGGACATAAATTGTTGTCATTGTCATTTGTCATTGTTATTGATCTAAGAAAAAACAGGAAAGAAAATGCTACTAAATATTGATATATTTAACACAAACAAGCAGACTTTCTCAAGTTTGTGAGGTCTAGAGAGAGAAATGTCCTTGATCTGACAAACCATAAATCTTTACCCCCAACAAATAAGTACATGTTAAGGACAATTGTACATTATGAAAAGTGAACTTTTCCTAGTAAAATCCTTTCAATCTTTCCATCAATGCTATACAATGTACCTGCAAATTTACTGACTGCTTGCGACTCTCCAATAACAAGATGCCACTGATAATTTACAACCTTGAAGAGAATCGATTGTTGAATGGAATAGCATTGTCTGGCAAATACATTGATAATTGTTACCAATTTATATATGGAATTGCACCAGTGTGATTTATGCAGGGTTGGCATTTTCCCGGGAAAAACCTGTTTTTCCCACTAAGCGGTAAAAACCGGGAAAAACTGGTAAATACCGGTAAAAACCGCCTCCGTCTCGAAAACTAGTATTAATTGTCTGTAAAATGCAGGGTCATCAGTAGGCACGATATTGTTTCATGACAGGCATATTTTATTGAATATGGGAGTTTCTTAGCTTCATTTTGAGCTATTTTATCACATTCTTATTCTACTTTTTGTGGAAAAAAGAGTATTTTTCGTATTGCACATGTATAGTTATTCTGTCACGATCTCTTTAGCAGTATGCATTGCCTATTGCCCAAACCATTATAGGTCTACACTGGGACATTCACCCCTCCTAAATTCTTCAGGCCTATTATGTGGCATGAACAGCGGAGGATAGAACGAAGTGGTGAACCATGGCATCCAAAGCCTCAAAGGGACAAGGAACCATATAATAATATAATATTATGTGCTCAGCTCAGACAGTTCATTCCATTAATACAGTAGGCAACAGTCTATTGAGGTGAACTTCAATCCAGGGGGCTCAATAGAAACTGCTTTGAAACTTTGTAAGGCACATGGGCCCAATTAAAGTATTAAACGCACAATGGCCCTATGGAGCCATTCACACAACCAAACTGTTTACCTTGATGCAAACATGGTCCAATTATTATACAACTTCATGCATGAGTGATTAAACACTTTGAGGTGGACAGGTGAGGTGATACTGGGCACTTCCTGTGTATAGGCTAACTGAAGAGGTAGGAGTATCAACAACACAAGTAACTGTTCCAATTGTTACTTTTATCTCAAATTAGTTGATGTCACAACAGTCACTTAGTACAGTGCCTATAAGCAATATAAGCATAGTACAGTGCCTAGTGCGAAGTGTGAACAGAGTACAATTTATCGCAGACATGAAGTGATCGTTCTTGGATGTGAATCATCATTTGGATCTGAGCGGACTAATGTGGCATGTATAATATGACGAACCATAGCCCTAGGAGGCACCAACAGTTTGATGCGAATCCATTCTCTAGATAATGGAATTATGCATCTCGATAGGAAAATAAAGTTGGTTGATTTGAGCATCCAATATATTATTTATTTGAATTATTTCTAATAGTCTAATCGGTAAACTCACAAGTTATAGATCATAGCTGTTCTTTGGATGTAACCCAACCCCCTACCATAAGATGCCATTTTCTTGTAGATTCTATGCTCCTCCACAAGTTCCACATGAGTTTTTAGGAATTCTATATAATTTGAGGTTTTTCCCAGTTTTTCCCACTTATAGGTGGGAAAAACCTCCCGGTAAAAACCGGTAAAAAACTGGTTTTTACCGGGGCGGTAAAAACCGCCCGGTAAAAACCGGCCAACCCTGGATTTATGCGGTTTAGCTTAGTCTTCAGTAAATATTTGGTATAGTTAGACTCAAAAGAGTTTCTAACTTAGTAAAAAGCTAACATGTCGTTTTCTAATTAGTTACATATGATGTCGTTTGACTCACCAATATCATGCCATGTTCTGTTGCTAAGGTTAAGTGAAATTATGTAAAATAAGGTAAGGTAAAGTGAAATCAAATTGTTTAATTTGAGGAGTGCTGCGGATATCTGATTCTGAATCAACAACCTTTTGTGTGGTTGAATTTTGTGCTTCTGTTGTCTGTTCAGTTTCACACAGTTAAATTAGCCGAGAAAAATTGTATTTCTGGAAGCCGGGTATATTACTTTATAGATAAAGTACTTTTAATAACAATGGAAATCAGGCAAATAGTCAAACCTGTTTTAATGGTCCCTCAACCACCCCCTTGCAACCCAAGCCCCCAAATTGATGAATGCATTCAGCAAACTTAATGTACAAAAATTTACTGATTTTCTGAGCATTACGATAAATTTGATATTTTAGCAGCAGAAGACGAGTAGCATGGGAGGTGGTACATTACGAGTTCAACCTGGTGAGTCCTCCGCTTGGTTTATACCCAAAAAAACCCATGAATTTCCGGGTATCTGGTGATCTACGAAGTCACCAATGCTGTCTTCATTATCTTACTCCTCAAGCTCTTTTGTCAAAGTTCGTTCCTGCTGCAACTGCTTCATTAAATAAGACAAGGAAAACAGCTTTGGTTACTTCGTAGATCACTAGATACATGGAAAATCGCCATTTTTTCCGGGTATAAACCAAGCGAGGGTTAACCACGTCGAACTCGTAATGGATACCAATGGGTTTTATTCTCAAATTTATATTTTATTGAATTTGAGACTTTGGCACGACTCCACTCCTATAGTGAAAACTTTGGACTTCACAGAAGAACAGTAATAATAATAATACAACAAATTTTAGGACATATTAAACATCACTCTCCCTGTTAATCTTTTTAAATTCTTGAACATACCTCCTCCTCTTCTTCTCCTTTGGATTTGTTTTCCTCTTCACTGGCTGAGCTGTCCTCACTAGAGATGTACTCTTTACTCTTAAAAGAGCCCTGTTTCTTTGGGCTCACCGTCGTAGTCGGCGGCTTCTTGCTCTTCTTTTTCGGTTTCTTCTCTGGAGGTCTGATGGCCAAGCAGATTCAAGTAACTTAGGTAAATAATAACTTAGGTAAATGATAACTTAGGTAAATAATAACTTAGGTAAATAATATTTCCAGTCTAATAGGGATTATATTTGCTGAGTCGTTAATCACCAGATGAATTCATGTTACACCTACAATTTCTTAACTTGAAGGTCCAAAATGCCTTCATAAACTATGATTGTAAGGGGAAAAAATGTGTTTCTCATTAGAGTTGATATGCTCACATACTTTTGAAGTAAAGGACTGACAATGCAACACAGAAAGGATGTATATTCACAAAATTGATTCAAACATGGTGTTAAATAAGATACATCATACAAACCCAACAAACTGATAGATAAAATTACAGGCTCTACATCACCTTCAGAAATCTACAGTATATGAGTCAGTCTTATATGACTACAGTCTATGACTATCTGTCTATCTGTCTATGACTACAGTCTATATGACTACAGTCTATATGACTACAGTCTATATGACTACAGTCTATATGACTACAGTCTATATGACTACAGTCTATATGACTACAGTCTATATGACTACAGTCTATGACTATCTGTCTATCTGTCTATGACTACAGTCTATATGACTACAGTCTATATGACTACAGTCAATATGACTACAGTCTATATGACTACAGTCTATGACTATCTGTCTATGACTACAGTCTATATGACTACATTCTACATGACTACAGTCTATACGACTAGTCTATATGACTACAGTCTATGACTATCTGTCTATCTGTAAATGACTGCAGTCTATATGACTACAGTCTATATGACTAGTCTATATGACTACAGTCTATGACTATCTGTCTATGACTACAGTCTATATGACTAGTCTATATGACTACAGTCTATATGACTACAGTCTATGACTATCTGTCTATGACTACAGTCTATATGACTACAGTCTTATATGACTACAGTCTATGACTATCTGTCTATATGTCTATGACTACAGTCTATGACTACAGTCTATATGACTACAGTCTTATATGACTACAGTCTATGACTATCTGTCTATATGTCTATGACTACAGTCTATGACTACAGTCTTATATGACTACAGTCTATATGAGATTTCACACTGACTTGAACACAACCCGACGACAAGAAGAGTAGATGTATTTTGCATGTGCCTCCTCTTGTTCAACTTCATCACATGTACTGTTAGTACTAGATTAGCTATATAGGCATTTTGCTGAATGTTTCAGTTATCTGCTGGTCGTTCATTTACAATTACTGCAATGATATAGTTGCCTTCCTAGTTGTAAGTAATTTTGGAAATGGGAAATTGAGCCTGTGAAAATGAACTCAAATTTTACCTTAACCAGGGAGGGGTCTGCAAACTGTTAGACCCACGACCCAGGAATCAACCACCCCTCTGCATCGGTTCTCAACATGCATACAAACTGAACTGAACTGAACAAAGTTTCCGATGTGTAACAACTCCAATGAACTATTGCATCTTTTGTGTGACCGTTTTGAGTCGTGCCCATTAGTACACTAAAGCCAGCCATGTAGTATATGCATGTCGCTACTATATAGGTATTTGTACTCACTCATCTGGCCTGTTTTCGTTGTACACCTTCATCTGCTCCTGATATTTTTCCTTCAGCACGTTTGCCTTCTCCTTCCATTCTTCCTTATTGTCTAATTTATTCCATATCTCTCCTGCTTTCTTGGCAATATCTGCCACTCCAAAATCTGGATATTTCTCCTTCAGTTTTGATCGCGTTTCGTTCAGCCAGAGCATGTAACCTGATGCGGGCCTCTTGGGCTTGTTGGGATCTTCATTCTGCTTCTTTTTCTTCTTCTTCTGTGTCTTACGAGAAAAGAGGAAATATCCTCAAGCAAATGTCAAGTATCATCCCACTCTTTCTTAAATTTCTTTTATTTGCGGCTAAAATCTAATCTCTGCCCTCAAAATCATGAGACAGATTCAGACTCATGATTTGAGGCCAAAGGTTAAACTCTATCACCATGGAGATGAGTATAAAATACTGCAGACAGAGTAAGATATAAGAAACAAGGAAGAATCCATGTTTGACCGTGGAAGTATTTTAGAGATAAGATTTACCAGCAAAACCAACAAAATTAATCTCTTTTGGAAACAACTTCAGGACAATCGCGGGTCCAGATGATAGTATAAGTTTCCTCACAATTTAGTGTGATCAACAAAAACAGGTAAAGTAACTTAAGTTGCCGTGTCATGTGACTCATCATCACTCATGGTAATAATAACCTTATGTTTCCTGTTTGTATAAAAATCTATAGACAATTAACTTTATATTTCTTTCATGTGCTTCATGGTAACTAAGTGAGGGACCCTTCTTCATGTGATCCATAACTACAGTTATTTACCTTAAATTCACTTCCTCATGTGATCCAAAGCCACAGCTAGCTAGTTACCTTGGTTACCATTCATCATTTGATTCATAGCTGTAGTTTATGACCTTAAGATTCCCCTTCTCATGTGATCCAAAGCCACAGCTGCTTACCTTAGCTACCATTTGTCATGTGATCTGTGATAACAGTATTTGTCTTTTTACCTTAGGTTTCCTTTCTGAAGTTGCTTTCTTCTCCTTTTTCTTCCTCTTCTTAACTTCCTTCTGTGTCTCAATCTCTCCCTCTTCCTTGGCCTCATAATCTTGGTCCTCCTCGTCAGATTTCGTTCCTCCCGTCTCCGAGCCAGAGGATGGAGATGGATTGCTGTCGTATCTTAGAAACGAATGAAAAATAACACAATAAACCAACCCCTTGAAGCAGATTTGTGGGTTTCCATGGTAGCAACTCTCACCATGCAAGTACAACTAGACCATAAATTATTATTAAAGCTGTTTCTTTTAACTAAATAGAATTTGACAACAGATGTTAAGTCCAAATTCTTGAGAAACACTGGTAAATTTATGCACTTCAGTATATACCTACAAATTTCATAGTGGATGTTTTCAGGCTTAACATACTTTGCATATGAACATTTGGAGGGGGCTACAAGATGCTCAAGTCTTGTTAACTGCTAAAAATAAAAAGGAATTCTTTACTGCTTTTACACAGGAACGTTGCGCCAGGAATCCGAGGTTTGACTGAGCTGCAACTTTGGTGGCAAAATGTAACCAGTTGCTGAAAGTATATGCTTGTTTACTTTCGGGGTAATTTTAATCAGTACGTGTAGAACAAAATTGTCTACCGCATCACCCAAGGATGGGATTAGCAGTTCCAAAGGTATACCACCCTCTGAGCTACCTAGATAACATATCATATACCAAAACACTTAACCAATAGGGTTGCTAAAGGACAAAAAAATATCAGATCTATTGAATCACATTTCTGGTTATTTTCTCTATACCATTAACTGAAAAGCCCATTTCTGAAAGCTTGAATTATCAAAAAATTAAAAAAGATAATGCGTTTATTCTCATAACATGTACTGTTTAATGTCATTAAAAGAATACTTTGAACTTTTGTCTATTATAAAACACTATGGTCCCTTTGTACATAAATTATATAAATGATTCCCTGAATTGATTAGAACAGTTGACAAATTCGGGTGAGAACCGGTACACCAGTAAATTATAATAATCTGTAATGGCCCGCACACAACCAGCTGCTGTGAGAATGTATCAGTTAACAGGTTGCTAGTGGAAACGGAAGCAAGATTTTATGAACGTGGAAAGTCAAGACTTACTCTTCAGCGACATCGCTGGCACTCTGATCGGGATTGAAATCTTCATCTAAGGAGAAGACAAAATAATGTCAACAATTTACAATATACAGAGGCAAGGGAGATTAAAGTTTATACAAATATAACCAAAAATACCACAACAAAAAAAGGGTTACATTATTCAGAGGTCTATTTCAGGGATGATTTTAAAGGAAATTTATACATGTATATAAAACTTTACCCTCGTGAGACAGATGGACTTGACATATTCCTTCATCACACAAAACCTTATAAAATGCAATATTTATCTTCCAATTTTTTTTTCTTTTTGAGGATTCTAAACTGCATCCCACAGATAGCAACACCTGTAAAATATTTCTGCTCAGAAAAACATGCATCTCTTTGCAACTAGTTGGCCATTAAAACAAGAAGTTCCTTCTGAGAAGTATGTTCTATTTAGGTTACATACTGTCCCATTCTGACACACTGGCTTGCGTAATGGTCAGATGGGAGTGTTTTCTCTAACAGTATACCGCACAGCATAAAATTACATGATGTAACTAGGTAACAAAAATAACGACTGTCTAGTTATGCAATGACCACAAATCCAGTCCTGAACAAGTTGCAAATCCAGGAAGTGAAATGCTAGCCAAATTGATGTAACTAGGTAAAATAAAAATAACGACTGTCTAGTTATGCAATGACCACACATCCAGTCCTGAACAAGATGCGAGTTGAGAATCCAGGTAGTGACTAGCTCGACAGCAAAATGCTAGCTGATAAGTTTTCATACATAACCATGAAATGAGAAAGACACTTCAGATATAAAATGATAGTATCCGAAACAACAAAATGGCAGCTTCCTCCCATGAGAGATGGAAATTCAAATACAAAATTTATTGAGAGCAAACCGTAGTTAAGTGTCAAAACTCATGACATTGCGATTAGAAAAATGTTCAGATAATAGACAATAGTATCTGAGACAAAGAAATGGTGGCTTTCTCGTCAAACATGCCCTAACATTGTTTACCTGAAGAAGAGTCTGAATCGCCGTCATCGTCATCGTCTGCCTTTTCTCTCCCTTCTGCCTTCATCTGCTCCAAGTATGCGTCGTGCATTCCTTCATCATCGCTGTCGAACAGTTCGTCGTAATCTTTAGCCTTTCCCTTGTGCTTCATGCCACGGTTTTTCACTCTCAGCTTTTTGTTGCTCACAAACTCATAGAGGGAGCTATAATCATCCCTGTGGAATTAATTCAAACGGTTTCAGATGGAATCTTGTACATCTGTCCCACAAAATAGATACATGATTTTACATCATTTTATGATGTCACCAAAATTTGAGCTTGACGTTTCATGTTATGATATTTCAAACGGATAACACAAGGACAAATAACAGCCGTAAAGAAACTTCTGCTGCGACCATTTAATTTTTGTGGTGGGATCTTGTATATCTGTTGCACAAATAGATACAATTTACATCATTTTATCATGTCACCAAAATTTGAACTTGACGTTTCAGAATAAGATATTTCAAACGGATAAACACAAGGACAAATAACAGCCGAAAAGAAACTCGATCGTGTACTTTTGTTGTGGGTATCTAATTGAAAATGTGATTCAGTAAACGTAAATAAAATAACACATTGTTCAATGCGACAGCTAGGTGACACCTCCAGTTGATCTTAGCGTGACATGAAAATATCAGTCAAATTCCATGTTTTGCATAGTTGGAGATTGACTGTGACCTACGTAGATTATGATAGATCTACAATGACAGTTAAAATTGACCAATTTTGAAAGCAATCTTGTAATCTGAATGAGAGGGCGATGTGGACCATCGGAGAGGGATTTATTGCTCATAAAAACAAGGAAGTATATTCGACAAAAGAAGTTTATATCATAACAGTTTAACAACATTTCCTCACCTATAATTTTACAGACAAAAAACACAAACAGGCCTTACCAGGTAGTACACAACATTCCACAAATGGAGTGGCTATATTTGAGGATGTTATCCACTTTATTATCAAAGCCGTTGACTTTAATTTATGTCTCCATCTGAGGTACACATCACTAAAGTACAAACTACAATTCATGTTTTCAGTGAAACCTTTGTACTTTTACAGGATGCTTTCTTCTGTTCCAATACCCAATGTTCTCAGGACAACTTAGTCCAAGCAGTGATTTCCACAAACGTATTCACAAACTTAGCCTACAACACCATCAAAGTTCTGCCCTTTGGGTCTTCTGCTGCGTAAATCTCCTTCAAAATTGACACCTAACAGAAGTCATAATTGAAAATAAACAATAACAAATATCGCTTCTATTGAATGCAAACAGCATTATCACATGGAAGTGAGATGCAATTGTTCATTCAAACAGATGTTCCTTTATGTACTGTCCAATTGCCTGGATTTTTTAGAGAATTCGGGTGATGGTTTTACGGTTTAACAAATACTATTACGGACGGAATGGCTTCATGTAAAGTTTAGACTTTCTTGTGCAATCAATCCATCCATCCATCCATCCATCCATCCATCCATGCTTAGTATCGTATTTCTTTAACAATTACTTTATTGGAGATGGCTTACTTACTTTTCAATGGAGCTGAAGACAAAGACATCACCATTTTTCCTCTCAATTTCAAAATCAAAATATCTGGTGCTGCCGGTACCGCGGGCAAAGTTCACGCACGCGACCTCATCGAATCGGACGTGGATCGGTGGTTTATGAACGTACATGAAACCTCTCTCCAACGGATACAGGTACCCGCTGTTGGACTTGTACGAACATGTTATGGCCTGATGACCCTTGGAGCTGAAAGAGAGTACGAGTAAATCTTGAATAGAATGTTAAAACTTCAATATCAATAGCTCCAGATCGGGGGAAGAAGATAGCAGAAATGGCTGTCGTCTAGCTGTGATATGGTTAATAACATTGATGTTGCTTTCAGGAAAGGCAGTAGAATATTTTATTCACATAAAGTAATACAACCTATAAAATCTGCTCATTTTAAAGGTGTTAAGTGGCTACTGTAATAATATGGTTAAACGGAAGATAGCACACTTAACCTGTTTAACAAGAACACTTGCTTTTAAATACAAACAAATAGGTACGAATACTGCCGACAGAATTAATACTTTATCATCTAAAAATTGATGTAAAACTGGCAACTGCAGAAATTGTGGTGGTCAAAACAAAGGCACTTTCTTTCCACTCGCCCAGATTTTGGGGACCCCAAGGATGAATTCAGAGTTCAAAGATTAATTCCATCACTTCATTTCATGATGCTGTCACCTGTTCATAACTCAAGTTGTAACATTTTGCAGAATGAAAAGAATCAAACAAGTTTGCTCCCGACAGCGATAACACTTCAGTCAATGCCTCCAATTGCCTTATGATTATTACTATAGATGAGTACAACTCTCTACCACCTCAAAGCAACCTGAAGCATACAAAATCAACTACTTTGTAGACTTTATATTGGATATGAGGGCATTTATATATTTTTGTACGCTTTAATATTTTGTAGGTACATTTTATATTTTGTTCATCTTTATATTTTATAGGAACGTTTTCATATCTATGTATATTACTATACGTCTTATATGTTGTTTACAATTTTTAATGTTTTGAGCTCTTGTTATCAACCAATTTCCATTGTATTTTTATATGATTGGCTGACTAAATATCTATCTATCTATCTATCTAGTAATTATGTAACTTCACATTAACAAAACAGAAAGAAATATCACTGTATGAGCTCTGCATTACATATCATTTCCCAAATATTGTTTTTTTTTGTAATGTCTTTAGAGAAGAAATTACATGATAGCTTGATGAAATGTACTACTGTATGACTTACTCTTTGAATGACCCTGGAACTGTTATCTTTCTGGCTACTAATGCCTTCATCAATCTGCTAACAATTTCAAAGATTGGTCCAACCATTTCTTTCTGAAGTTTGCCATCGTACTTCTGTTCTAGATCTTCCCTGACAGGAGACAAAAATGGGAAGTTAAATATCCTAAACTTGATCAGCTACTACTGGCTAAATCATCAACTTTATGCTAAGCAAAAGACAATCTTGCTAGAAAACTGGCAAAATGAATATTCATGGTTATCGTCAACTATTTTCTTAGATATGACTGAAGCATTCATGACCTATCTAAGACACATGCATTGACTATATCATCAAAAGCTATATGAGCTAAGCAAAGCTAAGCAAAAGACAATCTTGCCAGAAAACTGGCAAAATAAATATTCATGAGTATCACCAAATATTTTCTTAGTTATGACTGAATCATTCATGACCTATCTAAGACACATCCTTGACTATATCATCAAAAGCTATATGAGCTAAGCAAAGCTAAGCAAAAGACAATCTTGCCAGAAAACTGGCAAAATAAATATTCAGGAGTATCATCAAATATTTTCTTAGTTATGACTGAATCATTCATGACCTACAGTATCTAAGACAAGTGCATTGACTGTTAGGAAAGGCTTATTTGTTTAAATAGTACATTTCCTCTACCAACATGTAGGACAAAACTAAAGATGATGTTATTTGTATTTCATTACTGCCACCTACGTACTCTCAATTCTCTGCTCCATGCATGACCAATATGAACTCACTGGTATTAGCTAGGAATGCTTCTATTCTTCCTTCACTTTTGCCAATCATTCCTTGCCTTTTAACTCAATGGAATAGCAACTCTTAAAAGTAACTTAGTTTTTATATTCATTCTGCTTATGGCTTCCAGGTAGTTAAGAAAGCCCCCTAGTTTGACTTCTACAGGGAAAAACTTAGTGTAGCATTTTTTGAAGGCTCTTTAAGTTTTTCTCTCAATGAATACTATAGTTCCTATGTTGAGAATTACTTTTCATCTTTACACTTGTATAGCAACAACTTGACCATTTTGTACAGTATTTTGTGATGTGATACCACTCCCTGCTTATGTTTATACCAATGGTATTTTAAATCAAGCCCAGTGTTCTTCTTCTCTTACAAAATTACCCTTCATGTTTGCTTGGACAGAGAGAGAGAGACAGAGCATTCTCCCCTAAACTATTCTTGCATGAGAAGAGCATAGTGGGTCAAATAATAATATTTAATCATATTTCCTTTAATATAGCGCTTTATACCAGTGATAGGTCTCAAAGCGCTTTACAGACGTTATATTACCCCTGGTCAATGATAACCTGTCCCAGAGACAATACAGTCGGCAGCAGTTATATACTGCACCCAATGACAAGTTACCTCACAGGTACCCATTTAACCCCTGGGTGGAGAGAGGCAAGTGAGATAAAGCATCTTGCCCAAGGACACAACGTAATGAACTAGGCAGAAATCGAATCAGCAATCCTTGGATCACGAGTCCGACGTGAAATGAATATTTTCAGTATTACACACAGAGTTAAACTAACAGAACTGCAATGATCAGCAATTATTTAGAACTTACTCTGCGATGTTGAGGTCCAGGGAAATGGTCTCTTCTTTTGAAAAACTCATGATGAGAAAGTGATATCTTGTCTGACCCTGGACAATTGGAGGATCAAGACTAACCTAAAAATAAAAATAATTAATAAAAAAATAATAAAACAACTGAAACTTGATATTCCGTCACCAACCCTTGTTTACTACAATTCAAAGAACCCACTATTAACTATGAAATTTTAAATAGTTTGCAACCCATGATAGAGTGATCAGATTGACAACAAATTAACAAAACTCACACAAGAAGCAAAATAAAGCATTGTGGTAAAAATACTTAATAAAAGCAGGACTGTGAAAAACAAAGCCAGCGTCTGTGACTTTTCTTATTTACAAGGGAGGGATGCCGGTGCAATGGAGGGGCGGGGGGGGGTGGGGGAGGAAGAGGAGGGGAGGATTACACATGTTATATTCAGTGTATACCACATTGATTTACTGTAATGTTACATACCACATACATTATTACAAAACCTGATTATCTCTTAGGTTAGTAAGGAGGTCAATCATAAAATCATCTTCTTTTTATTTTTTATTATTATTGTCATCTTTAATGAGGGTAGTCATGCTCAGTGCAGAAGCACTGCTTTCCAGATCTTAACCACACACACGTTTATTGTTATGGCTTGCATGTTTCCTTGTATAACTAACCAACATTCTATGCCTCACAATATTTAATAAGTAAATAATGAGCAAAAAAACTGACTGACATAATTTAAATGAATGTTGACAAAGCAAAGACATGATTCACTAGAATGGGGTTAAACTAACACTTGTGCCCCTCACCAACCAAATGCAATCACCAACTTTCTTATCCCGATCAGATTCAATTTCTAGAAGAAGCATTTCAATTTTGGACCGGCCTTGATCCCAAATGAACTTTGATCTACATTTTTGTTGTGAACACCCACGATATGGGCAACATTTTGGACCTCTTTGAAGCACATTGATTAGACTTTCTCTACGCAACAGCTTTGGAACTGAAGTAAACTGACAGACAGATATTGATAAGATGCGTTGCCATGGCAATGGCTTCCAGGAGTTACGAACCCAACATGAAGGGAAGAAGTATGAACTTACCACAAAGAGCATTTGTCTTTGATCTTTATGGGGTAGTAGAAACAATCTAAGAACGGTAGTGTAAGGTATCTTGTAGTCAAATGTTTTTCCGTGAAGTTGAAGGAATGTAGGGAAAATCTTGATGTCGTATCTTCCCCTGCAAAGCAACAAGAAATATTGAAAAAGTATTGGCTTGATACTGGAACAGGTTACAATACAAGGGGCTAAGTAATCAACACAAATAGTGACACAATACCTTAATGGCTTAATACTGGAACAGGTATGTATAAGGGGCTAAGTATTCCACAAAATCAGTGACAGGAATCACGTAAAAGTGTGATGATATGAATTGTCAGACCACTACCAGTGGTCATTTTTACATTTTCAGAGAGTTAATTTTCCCCTTTGGAACTTAAATGGCACTAACCAAGGTTTACATACAGCAGCTCCAAGTAGGATAGCTTTTCCTCTATTTGGTTAAACAATCCTCCAATCACCTTTTCCAATCCCTCCCCACTTCATACACATACACACACACCAACATTCCTACACACAGCTACAGTACCAATACAGTCTTCAATCTTTTGTAAGAAGAGGAACCAATTCAGTTTAAAGAAGCAGATCATGAAAAGTATGATCAGTTTGATGACAAGTGACAATCTGTCGGTCACAGAAATGGAAAGTTTATTTCTCTCCCTCTCTCTGTTAATTTCTTCCATCAACGACTCACTAAAGATAATTCCATTTCTGGTCTTGTTGCTTCACTAAAGAACAGCTTCTATTGTTACAAACATTTCTCACGACCATTTTCCCTTTCTGTTTCTACACTGCTTCTAGAGCAGGCGTGCAATATAGCCACGTACCTTGGGGTGAGGCATGGTATCTGGTCCAGCGATGTAATAGCATCACCAGTAGCTTGGATGATGTCAGCCTTGGCCATAACGTTCTGGTGAAATGTCTACATAGAAATATGTTGAAAAAAAGGACCTTTTGATACATGAAAAAAGTTGGAAACATCTTTAAATTTTTTCTGAAATCAATGGAAAATATTTGGGTGGTTGAACTGGATTGTGTGCTCTTAAGCGTTTGTATTCTTCTTAACACATCTAGCCCAACCAGTTTACACTTTTTCTAAAAGTTGCCATTTCCCACCTTTCTCTTCTAAGAAACAACATAACAATCAATATAATCTGATTCAGAAATGTTTCTGGCTTGCTTGCAAAATGATACCTTTGATTTGCAACTGATTTGCAAGTGATGCAAAAACATTTCAAGATTTCAGAACAGCCATTTTGTGGTCAAATCTTATTGTGGAAGGATGAGGCAGTTCCAATTGACGAGGCTCCTTGCCAACCTGCCTCTTTCCCACCTCATCCACTATCATCCCACCCCTCCCACCAGTGGTTATAGAATTTTTTTTTTCACTTTACCCTTAAAATGACAATTTTCTTAAACCTGCCTTTGCAGCTAGCCTGCATTGCTAAGGCACTGAGCCATCTGCCCTATATATTGTGTATAACATTCACAAAGTATAGGCTGTGACACTACACAACACTAGTAACAGTAGGTCATACAATAAACGCAATTGGTGTTCGATCGGGACGCAAGCGTTTTTTTACGGGACGCAAACTTTTTTGGGGGCCTGCATCCCTGGGTTGCAAAGTTTTTTTCTCTAATAACATTACTGAGGGACCATAGCACACTTGCCTAGGTCATTCTTTGAAACTTTTTACTGACCTCTAAAGATGTGTCACTATTCTCAGAGGGTGGAATGTAAAACCGCATCTCCATCAGGGACACCTCAGCATCGTCGTTCTGATGGAATTCCAGGATGACCTCATTTTTTCCTGTGGTGGTGTGAGACACATTACCCAACGGCACATTAAATGCTGACCTGCTGCCAATTCTGAAATCTAGCTCCGATCCTGTGTGAAAGACGGTGGAAAATGTTGACAAATATTTGTACTTGCTTACCTCGGATTTTAAAACCTATAGGAACCAACTACAGGACGATCAGACAGGAAACAATGACAATTTGGCGATTTTGCTTTAATCGAGTGACGAAGAAAAACAGGTGACAATCGGGCATCATAAAAGTCATCTAACCTTGAACGATGTGATCCTCTCACAAATTAGATATACCGAAAGGAATTGCAAAGGGTAACCAAATTTTGCTAAAAATGTATCAAATAGAGGAATTTTTGAATGTTTTACTATTTCTACTGCTCTACAATCCCCCCTCCCCATCGGATTTGAAAAACAATACTACCTGAAGAGCTATTTTTGTACCTTATTTTGTTACTTTGAGAGTTTATACATCATTTACAGCTACAGTAATGCTTATAACTTGTGCATCAAAGATTTCTTAAAATCTTCTGGTCAACGCAAGGTCTCAATATTTACTTCGTCTTGTGGACTCGACATGAAATAATCATCCCACTGGACCAAAGCCACATTCATTTTGGATAGCCAATTGTAACCCCAGATTGTCATTTCATAATAGAAACAACTCTTTCTCAATGTGGACATTCCATGACTATTACGGTCTCAGAGCAACATCACAGCTCTTTTACAAGACCAAACTCACAACATTGTTTAATTCCAGAATCTCTCAGAAGATGTGTTTCTACTTGGTCACTGACCATTGAACTGAGCTGATCCCCAATTCCAGCCTTTGATGGAGAGTTCCACATCCTCTAGTTCCACGCTGTACTGCTTCTTCAGAAAGTCTGCTAGATCTGCTCTATCCTGTAGGCAAAGCGTATGTGTAAAAGTAAGTTGGCCTGACGTTTCGATACTAGCAGGATCTTCTTCAAAAGCTAAATGACAAGTTACAGTAACAGAAGGTACAAAAACACACACAGAGTACAGACAGGTTAATGAGCATGGTGAAGTTGGTGAACACAAAGAAATGGATGTAAGGGGATTAGTGGACAAGGGATGGAGAGAAGAAAGAAAGAAACCAACAAGGGAAGAGGAGAGGTAGGAGATAAACAGTGGAGGGAAAGCCACATAGTCACACATTGTAGAGCATACTGTACATGGTCATATATGGGAAAGCCTACCACACTATCAACAGTACTACTGTCTGTGTCAGTTTCACAAGCCTAAGCAATTTGAAAATGTTGTGATAGAAGTTTGTGGCAAAATCGTTTTCCAATGACACAATTTGTTGAAAGAAACAGAATTGCCTGGCAATAATGTTCGAAGGTAGAAAACTAGAGCATTTTACTTTGAACAATAAGTATGTATCCAAGTGATCCACACACGTAATTATAGCGAATTTTTGCTCTAGGAAATCTGGGGCAAAAGTTAGCCAAGCTAGGTGACATAGATGCCACTCTTATCTCCCACTCTGGCAGCTAACTGTGATAGTTAATTACATGAATTTTCTCCCTGCTGACCACAAGATCAAATACCCAGCTACATCTGCCTGGATCTATTTTGTGGAATCAATGAAATGAAAATAAAATGTGAAGCTTAATTTGGCAACTTACTGGCCTCTAAGCATCTTGGACCTGAATGCTTAGGCATATATGATTGGGTTGTATGTGTGCCCGATTAGCGTAGCGCAGGAAAATATGCTATGAAGGATCCCTTACATCTTCACACAAATGTTTTGTGATCAACTAATATACTTTGTTCCCACAGAATATCACAAAAACAAGTCTTACATTGACGATATAACTTCGATGACCTTACAAACTTGCAGTACATTGCTGTTAATCCATAACTACTATAGGCTAGACTGTCTGCTTACCGTGTCTTTAAAGCCGTCATACTTGAAGACTGTTCCATTTTTCATGAACAGTTTCAGTTCGTATCCTCTCGCTGCTCTGAGCCATTTTCCAACTTCAATATCTTCCGCACGAATCTGTTCAACAATTCCCGTCTTGTTATTCTTGAAAAGGACTCCCTGACTGCTCAGTTTCAGTCGGCCTCCATTCTGGAAAAAATGAGGAGAATCCAAGTTTATTAAAGATATAAAGCATTCTTAAATTCATCAACACTTTTCAGTCCCAATGAGTCACACAATCAAAAATGTGATCACAAATTAAGCTTTCTCAATGCAAAACTGTCTGATACACTGTAGTGAAAAATTATAGTTCACAGCAATTAACTTTGTGTTCTGTACATATATGTCACATGGACGGTTTCAGAATATTTTGAGAAAACAATAGGAGACATATAAAGCAAGGTCAATTTACAATCCCAGGTTTTGATTGTTCTAGTTTTAGTTAGCTGACAGCTAGTGACATCTTCTAGTAGTCCTAGAGTACGGACAGGATTACTAGGTTCATCTGTAACGATTGAGAAGTTGATAAATCAAAGGTAAAGAACTTTTATTTTGGCCCCTCAAAATAAATTAGTTGATTCCACAAAAATGTTCATTAAAACACAGAAAATAAACCCATTGAGACAAAAAAAGAACTCTCCCAGTCACTGCTAACAAGAACTTGAAGGATCACTTCTTAAAAAAAAGGCATGTGTCAAACTGTCACTGCAAGGGAGTTATGCATGCCAACTTGGGAGCGCTCAGATTTGGCTTGATGTGGTAAGACTAAGTAAGAGACCGCATTTAATCTTAAATTCATAACAAGCTGTAATATTGATGTTTGTCACAATGCATGATCACCATCAATGTGAAATAAATGTGCATGTGTTTAACTTTAAGCAGTCAAACCCTCAAATTGGTAGCAACCATGTTATATTGGTTTTTAACATGATAACACATAGGACAACTTAAAGTTGGCTCCAGGTGCAAGTTACATACCAGTAATACAAATGATAGGATACAGTAGTAAAAACAGGATATCAAAAGAATTAAAGTATGCCAAGGCCTTAACTGAAATCAAGCAAGGCTAGTCCTTGCCTAAGGCCTAATGTTATACTGTAAGTAGCCTAGGTTTAGGTTAGGTGCGTCAATACAGCTGCAACAAATAAAACCTACCCTAGGCTACCTAAATCCCCCAAAATATGACACAAAGGCTAGCCTAGAACACAGTGAGTCTTAACAATAAAACCAGACTTACCATTGCTCCTTTCACCTCTTGTGCGATATCAGGATATTCAAGTACATCACCAGCCATTTTCAAAGTGAGGACTGGGCTTTGCAGGCAAGTACAATCTTCTAAGTACTAATATGTAGTTCAAAATAACCAAACATTGACTAACGTTTGGCTAGGCTATGTCTAGCTCCCTAAGTAAGACCTAGCCTAAGTAAGGTTAGGCACTAAGATTTATTCGTATTATATAATTAATCCGATTCGGAAAAGCATTGCGTTGTAAGTAATGGTGATGTGACGAATCTTTGGTGTTACTACAGAGAGCTCAAATGCAACCGAGTGACTGTCATTATCGCAACAAAATGATTAACATGCAACGGTAGTTGGCTACACCATAGAGTGGCAAAGTTACTACTTCGTTGTTTGTCAATGTACACCACAACGCAGGCCTTCCTTTGTAACTTTCTATAGAAAACACATGGACGTGATTCGCGATTGCACAGACGGCGCGAAATATTAAACTTGACCAAGTCGTTTAACTTGTGCAGACGATCTGAGGCTTGACCACAGTCTTGAATCTATCTCGATGGCCAGATCACTGTTAGCGGAAAATAACACAGATGGCAAGGAAAAGGCCTTGGTTGAGAGTTGCGACACGAAAAATGAAAGCTGATGCAATATTTTATCATACTTCTTGCTCTAGTTCGCTCTTATTGTTTCTCCAAGTGTTTACTGTTTTACAGACATTGCAAACATACTATTATACTTTGTATACCCCATCGTACCGGGAGTGTGGGTGATATTGGCCGCACCGACTCAATGAACTTCAGAACTGCAGAATTGGTGATTCTCGTATGACGAACGAATAACACGGGAAAGACGTATTCTAGCCGGATAGTTTCCTGTCACAGCAGTTACCCAGCTCTCCTCCACTCGTGGTAAAACAACAATAGAGAACATGTTTCTATGAGACTGTGTTTGCATCAACATTTCGACATACAACATCGAAATTTGTATAGTAAAAAGTCGTGGAACAGAGTCAAAATGACGAGAAAAATGTCCACTCGCCGAACGAGAAAAGTAGTCACGGACTTTCGACATGAAATAGTCGAGACAGTGCGTCCCCTCCCCAACCCCTCCAGAAAAAAAGATATGCCGGTAGTAAAAATCTCCAGATGAATGTCAGAATTTCGACAAAACAGTTGAAATCATACAATATGATAGTCGAAATATTCAGGATGCAATAGTCGAATTTGTAGTTTAAAATTCTATCAATAAAAACCTAGTCAAAATAATCAATAATCAACAGGCAGTTGTTTTTTACGACGCTTAATTTAAGCGACACCGAATGTGGGAGAAGCCTACAAGGGCTTATGGACTACAACTTTCACGTCGGGTGGCTTCCACTTCTTCTTCTTCTCCGGTGCTGTGGCCGAGTGGATACAGGCGGTGGCCTTTGAAGCAATGAGGCTTAGCAATCGGGAGGTTCCCTGTCTTTATCACATCTTATACACATCACTCCATCAACGCCCCCCCCCCACCCCTTTCATAGATGCATACTAGCTCTGCAATATCCAAAGTTGTATGCACGACTATCTGAACGGAGCGCCACCATCGGTTGGCGCGGAGCGTACAAGAAAATTTTTGGTTTTACAAACCCCTCAGATGGCCAGAAACGGCCCTTCCTGAGTGTTCATTCCGGTTCCCTGGCCTCTTGCTAACTTGAGACACCTCAATTTTTATGTAGAAAAAGGGCACATTTTTAACCCTGAGGAAAAGTGGGGGGGGGGGGGGGCACGTGCCCCCTGTGCCCCCCCGGTTCCGCCGCCCTTGCCCACAGATCACCGGAAATGGCACTTGTCGGGCTTGAAAATGACCAACCAGATGTACACTTTTGCCTGAGAACCAAGTATTTCCCAAAGTTTTTTTTCCATCCATAACCTTTTTGAAGATTGTAACCAGTCACACATCGACCTCATTGCATATCCTATGGATCATTGCTTTTGTAGGTGATTCTAAGTCACGGCCCACAATATCCGAAAGCCCCACTTTTCAAGGTTTTAAGCCCATTATTTGTTGAGAATTTGAAAATTCACATTTCTCGTGAATAAAAATCACTTCAAAACATACCCATAATGTTGCACAAAATTCAATCTATGGACAACCAATATAGAAAAACCTCCTTCAACCCCTAATAGACAGGTCAAAATTGCACGAGTAGAAGAAAGTATGATGAAGAATGTTGATCAGGAAATTTTCGAAAATTCAGACAGAGTTAATTTATTGGTGTAGAAATATTAAAACCTCTTATAATGGCTATTATAAAAGTTCGTTGAAGGAAATGAAAAATAGCAGGTATTTCCGATATCAGGTATATCGAAACCGAACACTACACACATAGGCGTAGGTCCCGTAGGAGGCGGGGGCTGCAGCCCCCCCCCCCGCAACCAAATTTTTTCGGGCACCTACTGAAAGAAAAATAAATAGCAATGAATAGCTTAAAAATGATCTCCTTGGTAATTAAAATAAAGTTGTAAGCTTGGCCGACATTACTACTGTAAAAGAGAGTTTTGACATAAATGGATCTGTATGCTTTTTCTCCATCTACATAGGACATTTGGTTGTTTACATTAGCATCCGGCGGTATACTGTGCAACTTTGACGGACCGTGCGGTACACGATGCCATGCAATGTAATGACCGATGCTTGCTTATATGATATTGGCATCGATATGTTGAACGCGCTCCGCGCGCGAAAAATTTCGCCTTTTTTCGGGCAAGTCGTTACAGCCCCAAATCCAATTGGGCTCCTACGCCTTTGACTACACACATAGACAGTTTTTTGAGGCTGTTCATCGTGGAACATGCATTTCAATGCTCACTGATATGATGTTATATCTGCTCTTTGCTTTACAAATTCGAACAGGCGTGTAGCGAGTAATTGCCAAGGGAGGGGCGAAGCCTGTAGGCAAACTATCTAAGCGAAGCGCCACCATGAGTTGGCGCGAAGCGTACAAGAAAAATTTTGGGCGAAAATGCCTCCCAGATAGCTGGAAATGACACTTCCCAGGCCTTGTAAGTTGCATCTAAGCATTGTCTATTTTGAAATTACTAGCGATGTCATAAAGAAAATTTGCTCGGGGGGGGGGGGGCGGTCGCCCCCTTCCCGAAATGCGTCATGTTCCCCGACGACTCGGTCGAGTTCAAGACCAGCCACAGTTGGTTCCATATAGCACAATTGTACTACAATTTGTACAATTGTTTAAGGCGTCCATACACACACACGCGTTATGATATGCCATATATAGTATTTATATAGATACATTAGTGAGAGAGGAAAAATGGAAACGTCAAAAATGGAGTTGTCGGTGTAAGGGGTAGGGTGAGGCGCACACCCCCTCCGTAATCCTTGATCTGTCACTGGCTACCCTGTGTATATAATAGGGATCAGCGCTTTAACTATGACTGTTCCTCTTTCTCTTCCCGAGGTCTTGGCTCTCTTCTACTCCCTCCTTTTCTCCTTTTTCTCTCTTTTTTCTTTTTCTTTTCCCTTCCTTCCTTCCTTTCTCTCCTCTTTTTCTTTTTTTCTTCTCTTTTTTTTCTCTCCTCTTTTCCTTACCCGGGGGGCGCGCGCCCCCAACGCGCCCCACTGGATACGCACCTGATATACATCTATGATCACCATACAGCCATGTATACCAACTGCATACTATATAGTGTATAAGCACAAGAACCGCCCCACCAACCCCCAACCCCGTCATTGGAGTGGCCATTATGCCAAACCAGATTCAGAACAACTAAATTATACATGGATCAATACAATAATTTTATGTCCTAATGCACATGAAGGTTATGTAAAGATAAAGAAATATTTAACTTGAGTGAAGTAATAGCAAGCAAATGTGGGATGAACTGAAAAGAGTAACTAAGCTTACTGCAAGATGAAAAGGAAAAGGAAAAAAAAAAAAAAAAAGGAAAAAAAGATAGAAGAAGAAGGAATCAGCAGCTGGTGGTTACACTATGAATAGAATGAAAGACGCTAAACCATAATACCAACCCCATTGAAAATTACCATGTATATTTACTCTCAGTGTTGCTATACACCATGTAATAAGAATAAATCGTGCAATAACCATTAAAGGATATAAATCGATTGCACTTTTTGGTGGTTCAGTTTTATCGCAGATGTATTACAAATTGTGTCATGTATATTAACTTGCAGTATTGCCATATATTACTAAAGCGATCAAAACCTTTCATGTTGATGATCACAGCAAAACTGAAATGAGTTTTATTAAGTTGACTTAATCTATTGTTTTTTTTATATTTTCAGTGAAACCGTAATTGATTCATGGAAACATTTGTGGGGCATGTACACATTGAAAATGAGCCACGTATATTGACTCTCGGTGTTGTCATTTACCATGAAATATGAATAATCGTATACAAATACAAAAGGTTTATCATTGGTTCTCTGTAACTCATACATACTCATTTGATTCTAGTCAGCTCCAGATAATCGTATTCATTAATATATTTCAAGATATTATGATCGTAGGGTGTATTACTAGAAGCGCAACATCTAATACACACAGTCAAACTAATCCTCAACGTAGAATATATAGAGGCAATTGAAGCTACGAACTTAAACAGCATAATGAAGATTAACATACTACTCGTGCAGCTTTTTCTTTTGAAAATAATGATTATCATCGGATTGACAAAAGCCGGAAGTTAGTATTTACGTCCATTTGTTGGAAATAATAACAGTTAATAATAATGATTCACTGTGGAATATTCTTAAATTCCCGTCTGTAATATGTGGCTTATGGCTCATGGATGGCTTATCGTGCACTACCTTCTATAGTTTAATCATGTTTTTGTTTCTTTCATTTCGTATTCGCAGGATTGTGTGATTTTGCTTCGAAGTTTCCATGTAAAGGAGATCATTGTTACCCTTTGTCTGAAGAAAGTTAGTATCATTTACGAACAATTACGAAAATAGCTTAACAATATTTAATTGTATTTATGTTATAGAATCATTTCACACTTTTCTATCTTGTAGATAAACGAAAATTGACTTCATAAGAAAGTGATACTTCATTAAGTTGTTTTCACTTAATCAATCTACCTTTGTCTTTGTCAACATTAATCATCGATTCAGCTTCGATGGGGTTTTTTTTAGTTTAGTTTGCTTTAGGAAAGAAATATTTAATTTGTCTATGCATTAGTATCTAATTACATTCATATTTGATCAATATTAACTTTATTTATTCCTTGGTGTAGATGTAGATGCATGTTTGTACTGTAAATTGTACATCAAAGGCAAGTAGAGTTGTTAACGAGTCACATCCTTTGCGGACAGAGTCAAGGAATTATACAAGTGATTGTCCTGTCGCAATCGAGTCATTGCATCGAGTCACTTTATTTTGCAGTAACAGTAACAGAACAGAACTGCTCTGTTATTTTATTTTGATTTTCTAATGATCAATAGTCTTGAATTAAAATTATTCATCTATGAATTTAAGTCAGTTATGTCGAACGAAGGCACTAAATAGCTTTGCATATATTACTACATTAACTCTTGTCAATTCTCTTAAATATCAGCAAAGACATTGAAGGCCATCAGCAACACTGACTTACAAATATCTAGATCAGTTGGTAAAGTGCGATGTCAATGATATTTCCCTTGGGAATATTTTATCATTCTTATGTTGTGTAGAAGTAACTTTAAAGTGTTGATTGAACAAATTTAAGTCAATTTAAATAACACCGAACGAAGGCGGTAATTGGCTTTCCTAATACTTTGACTCCTGAATGATTATGTTTTCAAGCTTAATTTCTATAATATAATAATGGAAGCGATAATTGGAATTGTGATTTGCTAAAATTAATACATCTGCTCCCCCATGATTATGTTTTCAAATTTTAATTCTCTAATAGGTACTAAACAAACAGAAACTGCGAAGCCCATCAGCACCACTGACTTACAAGCTACCTCTTCAGCTGGTAAGTTCAATATCAAAATATGTTCTTTCATTCTGATGTAGTACATTAAGTTCACAATAATGAAAGTAATTTATGCCAAACGGAGGCGATGATTGGAATTGTTATTTGCTAAAATTCATACATCTGCTCCCCATGATTATGTTTTCAATTTTTAATTCTCTAATAGGTACTACACAAACAGAAACTGCGAAGCCCATCAGCACCACTGACTTACAAGGTATCTCTTCAACTGGTAAGTTCGATATCAAAATATGTTTGTTTATTTAGATATATTACATTAAATTAACAATAATGAAAATCATTTATGCCGAACGGAGGCGATAATTGGAATTGTTATTTGCTAAAATTAATACATCTGCTCCCCCATGATTATGTTTTCAAGTTTTAATTCTCTAATAGGTACTACACAAACCGAAACTGCGAAGCCCATCGATACCACTGACTTACAAGGTATCTCTTCAGCTGGTAAGTTCGATATCAAAACATGTTTGTTTAGTTAGATATATTACATTAAGTTAACAATAATGAAAATCATTTATGCCGAACGGAGGCGATAATTGGAATTGTTATTTGCTTAAATTAATACATCTGCTCCCCATGATTATGTTTTCAAGTTTTAATTCTCTAATAGGTACTACACAAACAGAAACTGCGAAGCCTATCAGCCCCACTGACTTACAAGGTATCTCTTCAGCTGGTAAGTTCGATATCAATATATGTTCGTTTATTTAGATATATACATTAAATTAACCATAATGAAAGTCGGTAATGCCGAATGGAAGCGATAATTGGAATTGTGTTTGCTAAAATTAATACATCTGCTCCCCCATGATTATGTTTTCAAATTTAAATTCTCTAATAGGTACTAAACAAACAGAAACTGCGAAGCCCATCAGCACCACTGACTTACAAGCTACCTCTTCAGCTGGTAAGTTCGATATCAAAATATGTTCTTTCATTTTGATGTAGTACATTAAGTTCACAATAATGAAAGTAATTTATGCCAAACGGAGGCGATGATTGGAATTGTTATTTGCTAAAATTAATACATCTGCTCCCCATGATTATGTTTTCAATTTTTAATTCTCTAATAGGTACTACACAAACCGAAACTGCGAAGCCCATCAGCACCACTGACTTACAAGGTATCTCTTCAGCTGGTAAGTTCGATATCAAAATATGTTTGTTTATTTAGATATATTACATTAAGTTAACAATAATGAAAATCATTTATGCCGAACGGAGGCGATAATTGGAATTGTGTTTGCTAAAATTAATACATCTGCTCCCCCATGATTATGTTTTCAAATTTAAATTCTCTAATAGGTACTACACAAACAGAAACTGCGAAGCCTATCAGCCCCATTGACTTACAAGGTATCTCTTCAGCTGGTAAGTTCGATATCAATATATGTTCGTTTATTTAGATATATACATTAAATTAACCATAATGAAAGTCGGTAATGCCGAATGGAAGCGATAATTGGAATTGTGTTTGCTAAAATTAATACATCTGCTCCCCCATGATTATGTTTTCAAATTTAAATTCTCTAATAGGTACTAAACAAACAGAAACTGCGAAGCCCATCAGCACCACTGACTTACAAGCTACCTCTTCATCTGGTAAGTTCGATATCAAAATATGTTCTTTCATTTTGATGTAGTACATTAAGTTCACAATAATGAAAGTAATTTATGCCAAACGGAGGCGATGATTGGAATTGTTATTTGCTAAAATTAATACATCTGCTCCCCATGATTATGTTTTCAATTTTTAATTCTCTAATAGGTACTACACAAACCGAAACTGCGAAGCCCATCAGCACCACTGACTTACAAGGTATCTCTTCAGCTGGTAAGTTCGATATCAAAATATGTTTGTTTATTTAGATATATTACATTAAGTTAACAATAATGAGAATCATTTATGCCGAACGGAGGCGATAATTGGAATTGTTATTTGCTTAAATTAATACATCTGCTCCCCATGATTACGTTTTCAAGCTTTAATTCTCTAATAGGTACTACACAAACAGAAACTGCGAAGCCCATCAGCACCACTGACTTACAAGCTACCTCTTCGGCTGGTAAGTTCGATGTCAATATGTTATCAAAATATTTATATATATTTATATTTTATTATATTTATTTTGTATCTGAAGCGAATCACCGATAACAGTCAAAGCCTCATCAGACAAATTAGAAGCACTGCTCTTAACCAGGGAATATTCGGAATGCATTAGTAAAATATAACAGTTGAATCAAACTGAAAGTGATTTAAAGTATGACATTTGATATAAACAACAGACCACCATTTGATAACATTCTACATCATTCGTCCTTGACACATTTGTAACGAAATTGTAAATATATCACTGGAGACATTCTGTTTTGTGTTTTATCTTAGGAATCATATAATACTATAGCTAACATTGAGTGAAATTGATTGCGTCCGTATAGGTTCGACACAAGGCACAGGAAATCCTGCAGGTACTACTGAATTATTAACTGCTATTTCACCTGGTAAGTTTACTTTTAGCAATGATGCAAAACAATCAGTTCAACTTTAATTTCGTATATAACTTAAGGTAGCTGTTGGCGCTAAATCTGAATTATTTTCTTCCATGCCACTTATGTGCTTAAAAACTG
Organism: Apostichopus japonicus; assembly: GCF_037975245.1. Classification (NCBI taxonomy): domain Eukaryota; kingdom Metazoa; phylum Echinodermata; class Holothuroidea; order Aspidochirotida; family Stichopodidae; genus Apostichopus; species Apostichopus japonicus. The sequence goes on along the minus strand of NC_092575.1, from coordinate 22,114,465 downwards.
ATATATAGTAATAATTGGAACATGATGGAACGAGAAAGATGCTCCTTAATATCTTTGGCCAACTTTCAAGTCTCAAATTGTTTACAGATGAATAGGTATAGGATTTTTTTTACAAGGGTTGCCTACCATATGAAATTATTTTTGTGCGTCAAGTTTTGTACACAGACTGTCAGGATGTCTACGACGCTGATCATATACAAAATGGCGTCTACGTTATTCTACCACCTGAATGGCCAGGTTCATCATTCAGTGTTTACTGTAACATGGATAATGGTGGAGGATGGACAGTAAGGAATTTTTATCTCTCTCTTTCTTGAATTCCTAAAGTCGTTATGAAAGCTGGGAGAGAATTACACATGCATCGAATTAATGTTGTAATATGGATAACGTGATGATTTTATGATACTGCCATGATGTTATTTTCATACAGCTACATGATCAGTTACCGCAATACGTTCTCTCAACTTGTAATTTTCTAGTATTAATTGCTACGCTTTTAATTAAATAATAATAATAAGAATACTGATTTACAAAAGTTAATCAGAACGTTTCATGTGAGTCATATAGCCTTGTTCTAAAAATCTTGTAAACTGAGTAAGTTTCTGTCTTATATAGTTTTACGCTTCTCATGTGCAGGTTTTTCAACGTCGTATGGATAACAATACTAGTTTTTACCAAGACTGGATTGCGTACAAAGAAGGGTTTGGTGATAACAGTGGTAATGTTTGGCTTGGAAATGAAAAACTCCATTATCTGACAACAGGGAAAAATTTCATGCTTCGCATTGATATCACTACTGCAGACGGACAACCTTTATATGCTGAATATACAGAGTTTGCAATAGAATCGGAAACCACAAACTACAGGATGAATAAACTTGGCACCCACAGTGGTAATACAGGTTCGTTACAAGTATTATTAAAAAATGCATTTATTTTTGTTATAACGGTCACATTACTGTATACTTCCGTTTAAGTCCGGTTGCTATACTTTTTTTGTCATTTGAAAATGCGCCCTTTAATACCACTGCCATAACAGTTTCCCTGACTCAGGTACTTTATTTGGCTCTCGTGGTAGATCACTGGAAATTTGAGCTGAGGAAGTTACTTTTCCAAGCTCGTTTCCTTTGTTAGGCTTGGTGAATTGATTAAGTAACACACATGCTAATGTTTCAGACTATTAACCTTGAAAGTGGCCAGTGGCGAAAAATGAACGTCAGTCTTACTAAAGGGCGGATTTTCATGTCTTAAAGATCCGTAAAGGAGATAACATGACTATGTCCATATCAAAGGACAACGACAATTGACAGTCCAGCCACCCATTTTCGTCTACTTAACACAACTTGCAAAAAGTGGCGGGAAATATAAAAATAGGTGCACTCGTCTGAGGGAAAGCAGGACCTTCTCAACTTTTTGCTGTTGATTGCATTTCAGATGTTCTGTGCGACTGCTTTCAATGTTGAAAATATATGCTTAAAAGCAGTTATGAAAACTTCAAAGGTGGAAAAACGAAGGAAATATTCAGGAAGTCACATAGGTCACCCGTTAAACTCCGGTGGTATTATATAACGATGTAACTAAACAGCAGTGCTGTAATCAGTTTTGTCTAGTCATTTCACAAGTCAATGTTTGTCAAGTCAATTCACAAGTCAATTCTTTCCCCATCAAATCCAAGTCAAGTTAAAAGACATATGAGTTTGCTAAACTCATTGTAAGTCACCTTGCAAGTCAAATATAGACGCATCCCGTGACGTCACACTATAGGTATATATAGGCCAAACGATACATCAACAGCTAAGTTCTAACAATGTATTTTTGTGTGTGTGAAATAATGCGCATCCGTCGAATTACGTGCATCAGTAAATATACTGCTGGATTACTATGAGGCGAGTAAATTTATCAACAGTAATAATCTTGCAAGTGGACTGGACAGCAACTGAAAATACTACTTCCAATAACATATATAAAACTATGGCACATATGACAGTGAAATGATGAGATAAGGCAATTCAATATTCAGAAAACCTCGACTTAATGCAACTACTTAGTCGTATCTAGCCTGCACACAAGGGTGCAACCATCTTTTTATGGGTGGCCTACTTGTATCGTCGTGAGGGACAGGTCTAAGTGACAGGGAAAGTTGAAAAACCTCGGTAAATGGACGGTGCTCAGTTATAGTTTGGATGTTTCGCCCCCCAAAATGATAAACGATCTTCAACTGTTCAGGTTTTACTGTACATTTAAGATACATGTGTATGTACAGTACTATAGGAATTGTTTTTCATAATATCCTCTCTGTGGGGAGAAAGAGGGGAGCCCTTGATTTATTAGCGCCCCCTCCAAGTCTGCTTGTGTTCCAGCAAGCAATCTTCTAACCAAAATTTTCATACCACCATTAAAAACAATCAAAAACTCAGCAACTAGATTTCACACTCCACATTATTAACATAAAACCGTTTTAACCGATTAAACCGTCTGCATACTTCCAAAAAGAATATGTAACAAAGTAACTGTTGGCATTAATGCTTAAAGTGAATAATGTTATCATTTGAATCACTCGTGTAACAAACTACATGTGTCTTCCTTTCGAAGTACAACGTAATACTGTAGTTCTAAATAAATAAACTGAATGTTTGTTTATACTGAGGGCAGTATTTTTTCATGTTTGTAACAACAAATTGGTATCGTCTACTCTATAGTAATGTTAAGAAGCCAAATAAATGTAAGTCACAATTAATTTATCGCCAAGTCATGTCAAATAATCTGACACAATTCAAGACGGCAATAGGTGTGCATAACATTTATTATACATTTTTTACAAAATTGCCACACAGTGACATTTCTGATCTGATTTGGTATTTGATATGTTACATTGCATTCATCATGCACACAAAGGAGCCCTCTGGTGAACATGGCAAAGTATGTCAGCAGTAGTATAGACAATACCATTTTCTGGTTGACAACGTTCTTCTATTGTTGATTCAAATATTCACTTTCATTATCCAGGTAATGCTCTCTCCCGCAATAAAGGGAAGTATTTCAGCACTCACGACAACGATAACGATGGCTGTACTGCCTTCAACTGCGCTGACAGGCACAGGAGTGGATGGTGGCACACCGATGCATGGTGTTTCATCTGCTGGCATCGAGTCTGCTCAGGTTTCGAATCGGGTAGCTGCTATTTTTCTTGTACGGGTGAAAACTTGAATGGAGATTACAACGGCACAAGTGGAGAAAATATTTTCTCAATTGACGATGTTTACTGTAATATCAGTTTTGTGGAGATGAAAATTCGACCAACCACCTAAGGAAAAACGTTCTTTGACGCACAACGACTTCACAGCAGAAGCAAAGTTTGCTCTCTTCTCGATGTTCGATTTTTCGATATATATATATATATAATTAGAGAAAACCAGAGAAATAAGATATGACTCATAATTGACAAATAAGGTGTAAGTTTTAGAAAATATGTTGGGAATTTTCGGTCTATCTGGGAACTTCGTCAGCAATACTTGGCAGTCGAATGAAAAGTACAAAATGTAACACAATGAAAGTATGACGCTAGATAAGTGTAAGTTGCAATGATGGAATTAAAACCAAATAAACCATGACTATACAGGAAGCGGATTAAGGAGCAAAGAACGGATTACATATGCTTGTAGAACTGATAGTTGTTAAGTTTCGCTCAAAGTGCTTGAACCCGGAAAGAAAAGCCATATCCCTATTGAGACAATGACAGTGTGAACGTACTTTAAGGATCAATTCGACTTCCTTCAAGTTTCTTTTATTATGTTCAGACAAATTACCCAGGAGTATGGCAAACTTAAGACAGTCGATATTGTGTTGTGGAAGATTAAAATGTTCAGCCACTGGAAAACTGGTTTTGTTGAGTCTGATTGTGCTTTTGTGATTATTAAGTCGTAAACGAATATATATATATATATATATATATGTTCAGCCACTGGAAAACTGGTTTTGTTGAGTCTGATTGTGCTTTTGTGATTATTAAGTCGTAAACGAATATATATATATATATATATATATATATATATGATATAGATAAATAAAAGTTGTATGGTTCAACGTTAAGATAGGAGAACAACAAATATGTCAAGATATAACCCTTACTTTGGATTCAAACAAGAAAATGTTGTTCTTTTTCGTTGCTATATTTGGAAAAAAAGTTAGAACGAGGGTTATTTCATGGAACAACTTCCTGTCGACGGTGATTCTGTTACAGACGGGTTTAGCAGTATGTTTTGGCTTCATTACTAACCACGTATTATAATAATCTGCACATACACCATCACAGAACCATTCGATTGAATAGTGCAAGACATTAACAACCGTATGAAGTGTGACCTACTGAACAGTGCTTCTCACATTGGATTCTAAATCAATAACTAAGCAATATCGTCTGCTATTATTCGTCTTTAGTTTTATATACATCAAAGAAGAAATAAATTAATGTATTCTCTAGCGATATCAATCTGTCTGTTTCATAAGTTTCTCAAAAAGTACCGCTTTTAGAATGTGATATTTAATTTCCGTTCGAACTCTTCTCTCCTAAGCCAACGTTTTCTAATTACCTTTCTTTATTAATATTCTCTTTATGAGACTGCTGCTTGCTGTGCCTTTTGTTCTGTTTCTCCTTATCTATCCCTTTCTTTCTTTTCTCTCTCTCTCTCTTTATGTCCTTTTTTGAGTTTCTTCCTCTTTAAGAAAGAAAAGAACTATATTATGTTTGAATAGTCAAGCGTCTATTAAACCTATTCATGAACGATTTACAGTTAAATAGATGTTAATACAATGGATATCTGTGTAACATGAAGTTATTAACAATTAAATCAATGCTGCTTGCTTTACAAAAAAGAATTCGTATATAACAGTTATCGCTCACGTTGGCATAAGTAATAAACACGCCTTTTCTAACAGATTTTTTTTTCCCCTTTTGAACGATACCATTAATGAAATGACAATAATGGAAACTTGAGCAAGGCTAGAGATATAAGTATTATATCATCGAGTCACTTTTGATAGGATTTGTTATGTTCTTTAATACTGACTGTACTGCTTATTAAACGATATAGATGTGAGTTTTGCCAACGTGCTTATTCCTCAATATAGAATTTTTGTGTGTATGTGTGAATATGACTAAACCTAATATTGGATTCATAACCACAAATCTTGTGTTCAACAAGCAAATGCTTTAACCTTCAAGTGGTACTTTTGAAATCACATATTTATTTTGACAAAATGACAGCCTCTGACATGACTTTGAAAGCATGATGATGATGATGATAATAGAGATTATGATAATGATTACAGAAATAATGATGATGATTATGATGATGATGATGACGATGATGACGATGATGACGATGATAATAATGATGATGATGATGATGATGATGATGATGATGATGATGATGATGATGATGATGATGACGATGATGATGATGATGATACCATTGACCTTAAATGTACCGGAAGTGAATTCCATAAGCACAGAAGTGTGTCTTAGAAACCGCGATCACCAATCTTCTTCACTGTCACCCATAAATTTGCATATTCTTTGGCGTTAAAACATGCGATTATTTCTCGGAGTAATATTAGACGTAAGGTATATTCACTTTGTGTAAAGCTATATACTCGATAAATTAGTCCACCTTGACATTTAACTAGAAAACGTTTGATGAATAATTACAAGTCTTAAGTATCTATTAAGAGGATTCCATGAATATAATTGCTAGGGTGTTTAACGCAAAAAAGAGTCGATAAATAGACGAGAAAGAAAAGGCTCCAATGGAGTTGGTAAGTCCGATAACTTACAATCTGTTTATTGAGCGAAACCGTCTTCTATCTAAACTACATTCTGTGTTTCTTTAACGATGAAAATAAAAACTGATAAGACACGCATTGCACATGATATAAACCTCAAAGATTTACACGTGCAAAACAGAATAAAAAGCCAAACCTTTGCTGTTATACTGCGCTTACACGAATGCTGGGTAAATTCTTACACAATGTGGTTAAAGTATAGGCTATTAACAGTTTTTACCCACATGACATATCTGTGTAGAGCCAAAGGGCATGATCAGATTAGATCTCATAGACCAAGTTGTACTCTAATATACAATCTCTGATATACATATATTAATAACATGGCCATGAAAACTTCTCGTTTACCATTCATGTTGTTATTACACACAGTTAAGGTGTTTCCCTCATAAGCTCACTACTTCCTTCTCTACCCATCTTTAGGTACACTCAATTGAAAATTTAGAAATTAGTGATTATAGTTAAGCCGTAACAGCAATATTCGTGTGTAGGAAAACAAAAACTATTATTTATTCCCTTCCTGGTTGTTGGTTGCTTTTTTATGTTTTTTTCATTCTGAATAATTTGCTTAGCTACTTTACACCTTTTAGAGTTTTACCCATATTAGTCTGCTTTATATACACGCCATCCTGCAGGATCTTTGCGATAAGGCTTGTCCCTCCCTTCCTCCCTCCCACCCCCCTCCCCATTGAAACAGACTACAACTGTAACTTTGTGACTAATATTTATTTCTTCCGTTTGTCAAGATAATCGCATATGAGATTGTGTTTCAAGAGTACAAGAGAGCACAAAAATAGAACATCGATAAATAGCAGCTTTTTCAATAGGTCTACGTCCAAACAAAAAAACGGGGGAGAAATTAACTTTAATATGAAATGATTGTTATTTGATCATAACATGTTAATTTAATGACATCATTGACCATGTTATATACCAATAGAACTGTGTATACACACGTACAGATGAAGATATCTTCATTTATTGCAGAAAGGGAAAATTTTGAATAGTCCAATGTAATTTTAAATTGATCAGTATAATTAGATTAGTCGGAGTTGCACCATGCATCCATGCACATAGTACAAAAGTCTCTGGTACAATTTTTGTCATGAAGCTTCCAGTTGTCATTTCGTTTACTTGCCACACACTTCTGCGAGTTTCCATAGTTATTAGGTTGATTATTACGCCACCAACTGCAGAAATAACAAAAGCAACAACTGTTCAAATAGAATACTCCTTTCAAATTGATGAAAGATGGAGATGATGAAGATGGTTTGCAGTAAATGACTACAATCGTTATACACGTCGTTACAGGTTCCCTCTATTTTCGACTGTAAAATTAACACACTGCTGCTACCGGACAATAGGAAATGATCTTCTACTCTGCCAAAACAATGAAAATCAGCTTTTACATTTTTATTATAGTGTATAATTTTAATTATTTGTTATGCATCCTGTAACCTATTAGCGTTCGTTTTGTCGTCCTCGGTGTTGTCCGTTTGGCGTTCCATAAACTTCATCAGGTTGGTTAGAATATGTTGTTCATAAAATACATTTCCAGCAGGACAATTCTTTCATGTTAAATTGAAAATCAACGAACTAGCCTGATACATTTTGTCCGCTGTAGCTGTCAAAACATGGTACGTGCAAAAATGATGATGCCTTCGTAAAAACATGTACCTGGTGGTAATAATATCGCGGTAGGCCATACCTACTTAGACTATACATATTAATATTGAACAATGGGATTTAGGCTGAGCAATCTTTGGTATGGAACACAAAAACGGATTGAGATTTAGGCTAGCCTGATACATACCTATCACTATCGACAAAGTCTGGACCGCCACTCCATTCAAATTGATTATCATCTTTTCGAATAATATCAACCCACACATAATAGCAGGAAGAAGATTCTGCATGTGGACTCATCAGCTCCCTGAATGTCTCCTGATGAAAGAATAAAATATCGGTTAAACTACAATCACAAGTTACTGATATTACACTGACGAGAAACAGATGTGTGTCTTTAACTAATAGTAATATAAAAAATATATATATGGTAGATATAATATATGTTAAATTGATACCCTAAGATCTAATAATGTCTTTGAAATCTCTGACATATTAAGTTGTTTATATATTAATATCGGCAAACTATAAGAGGTGGAGATACTAGTTACAGGCTATCAAGAACTTGTTTGTTTCAGTGAAAGTCTACATATATTTGAACTTTACAGAAGATTCCAAGACACTCTGTGTAGTTTCATTGGCACCAATCCCTTCTCCCTCTCTTTTACCAATCCCATGTAAGCACACCTAGTTCAGCCAGTCATAATGATAATCAAAACAATAACAGAGGCAGGATATTGGTTTTAATGTATCGCCACATAAATCATCCGTGCTTACCTCTGCTTTTTCATTGGACTGCACATGCTCATAACCGAACATTTTCCCTCCAATTTCTCCACATGCATTCTTTGCCATAGAATAGTTCTTTTCCAGCAACAATTAAAGAGTTGCAACCTTGAAGATAAATATTCAAATTTAACAAAATAAAATAAGAACATTGTACCAAATTATCATCGTTATCGTCATAAAGATCATCATATTTAGTTATTAATATGTCTGTTGTGATATGTTATACTGTCGAATGTGTGATCTTCACCAATGTACACATATTAAGGATCGTAGTGAGAACACCAAATGTCATTCGAGGTCAGAAAGAGGAGAATTATGAAAGGTGTCTGTAAGTTATTATTTATACATGCTATCGAACACTGGCGTGATTTTTAGACTGGACACACTACTTTCTTGTTAATTCTGTTGTAAAATGATTCATTAAGACATTATTTTTCTTCTTTCATTTTCTAAGTGTATGGTTGTTTCAAGCTATTCTGTCATGCTAAAGGTGTTTTTGTTCTTATATTGTTATTAAGCTATATAAGTACAATTTTAAAAAGGGCTGAGAAAATAATATTTACGAGGTGCGTTTTCAATAGTCTCTGAAGTGGAGGGAGGCACGTCTGTAGTGCTGTCGCTTTGAGCTTCCTGTGAGCTGCTAGGTGTGTTACCATTGGTTGGTGTCAGTCCTTCAAGTATAAAAGAACGAACAAAATCTTAGCTGTAAAATCGTGAGGTTTTTTTCGGAAAACTGCATGCATAACAACAAAGTAAAAAACTTCCAAACCTTGAAGATAAATATTCATATTTAACGAATTAAATAAATAAGAACATTGCACCAAATCGTCATCGTTAATGTCATTATATTGTATAACATACATAAATGCATATATATATATATATATATATATATATATATATATATATATATATATATATATATATATATATATATATATATATATATATATATATATATATATATATATATATATATATATATATATATATATATATATATATATATATATATATATATATATATATATATATATATATATATATATATATATATATATATATATATATATATATATATATATATATATATATATATATATATATATATATATATATATATATATATATATATATATATATTGTTACGATCAACTCGATCAAGGCCAGAATACACCTCCCCTTGGGTTCACAACTCAAATGACTAAACAGCACACTGTAAAATTTAACTTTAAATATAACAATAAGTATTTATTTAATTGTGTGTTCAAGGTAGTTAAAATCAAACAAAGTTCATTTATCAATATCTAAGCAGTTTACACTAAAACAGATTTAATAAGTTATACTATAATTTACTCACGACCTGGTGTGTGCCGCGACGCGAGCGCAGTGACAAAAAGTCCTGGCGAATATTCCAGCGAAACTTGTAGACAGACGAATGTCCAATATCGAAGAAATCCAGCTCCCAACTTGATGACTTCCACTTCGGAGGTCGACTACTAATGAATGTCCAAGTTGTGCTTGCAGCTTGTTTATCCTTGGATTCCTGTCCTTGGGTAACTCAGAGGCCACAATAATTATTGCTGACTGGCACAGAACCGAAGACGGCTACACAACGATGGGCGACTTCGAAGCCGGTATATTTTTAGCAAATCCACTAAAAAAAAGACAGCTATAACTTTACTGTCAAACTAAGTGAGTATTTACTCACACTGGAATTGTAGGATTCACTTGAGCGAGAGGTTATTAAACTCCTGGAGCCAAGATGGTTAAAACTCTCGATCTCAAATTATCAGGTGCTTATATAGCCTTTTCACAAGTCCAGAAAGATCTTGAAATGTCCATCCATTCTAGAAGCATCTTACAGTAGCTCCAGCTCAGTTCAACCAACCCAAAAGGTCACTTCACCTTTCCAGGAAATCCTCACCTAGTGTTCTAAAAATAGCACAGGGGATGTCCCCTTGGCAGCACTCCAATATTCTAGCATGTTCCAGTGTGTACCTTGTTGAGATGTTCTACATTGTTCTCAAATGTTCTAACTCTTCTAGAAGCTTCTCAACTTTTCCAAATATTCTGCACACAGCAGATATGCACACACACACACCAGGCAGTTCTATACTATGATTCTTGGATTAATATATAATATTCTATGATATTGATTTATAATACAACTATTTGTTGCAAAATCATACAAATTATTGAGATTACTTAGGGGCCTGTAACAATATATATATATATATATATATATATATATATATATATATATATATATATATATATATATATATATATTACATATAATGGTGGCCAATATTCACAAAGAGTGCTCTATGCCAAGGCAGAGCTAGAATATCACATAATAGACTCATCAACCCCACGAAAGCCGAAATAGGGAGAGCAAGCAAGAAAATCCTTGACAGGGTAAATACCGACATCCGACGTAAAACAGAATTGAACCAATGGAGAAACACCTCATCTGTCCTCAAATGGTTCACCGAGCTCCCAGAAAAGAACAGGTTATCATTCCTTGTTTTCGACATAGTGGACTTCTACCCCTCAATCACTGAAGATCTCCTCAACAAATCTCTAGCCTGGGCCAAGAAGTACAGCCCCATCCGCAAAATTGACCACGAAACAATAATTCATGCGAGAAGATCAGTACTGCACGACCATGATGGCAAGCCCTGGGTGAAGAGAGACACCACAAAGGTATTTGGCGTAACGATGGGGGCCTACGACGGCGCAGAAATATGTGAGTTGGTAGGCCTTCACATACTACACCAACTAGAAGCGGAGCTAGAGGTGGCCAGCGTCGGTCTTTACAGAGATGACGGCCTTGCCGTCATGCGAGGTTACTCTGGCAGACAGGCAGACCGCACCCGCAAAGAGCTAGTCAAGATTTTCCAGGCACACGGACTTAACATCACGGCCAAGACGAACCTAAAGTCGACTAACTTCCTTGACACAACCCTGGACCTAGAATCTGGAACCCACAAACCATATAGGAAGCCCAACGATGAGCGGCTATACATACATGTCAAATCTAACCACCCACCCACCATCACCAAACACATTCCTACAGCCATTGTAAAGAGGATCAGGGAACTCTCGTCGAATGAGAGAGTATTCTGCATGGCAGCACCGCCTTACAACGCAGCGCTCATGGGCGTCAACAGGTGGGGGACGGGGGGGACATGTCCCCCCCACTTTCAAAAGTGGAGGGGATATCATATCATTTGTCCCCCCCACTTTTCAGAGCAGTTATTAAAAAAATCACATGCATATGCGCGATTTTCTATCACAATTGCTGAGCTGATTCAAGTAGAATCTAACTTAAGAATCATGATCAATAAATTGCACTGGAAATTAGAACAGTGCTTGGCCCTTTATCCCCCTTCCTCCGATATTCACCCTCCCCGCTTCGTCCGAGACCTCTGATAAAAGTTTGTGCGATGTTTGAACGATGTTTTAGAGTGTTTTGTGGAAGCACCCCTTCTCGCCAGAAATGGAATTCCCCTTGCCCTACACTGTGAATCAGAGAAAACGACGCATTTCAACTTGAAAACAAGTCGAAGACCCCACCAGGAAGGTAATATCATATATTTTAGGCCCTGCAGACAGTATTCTGCCTGTATGCAGGGTATTATATGATACCAAACTACCGAAAATATTTCGTTTGAGATGGACGCTGTGTAATTCGTTTCCCTTGGTGTCAGAACGGCATCTTTCTACCAGTACTTTCTGTCGGAATTTAGTTTTGTGAGACAAAATTTCTCCTCACAGATCTGGTTCTGATGTAACTAAAAACGACTCAGGAAGGCCGTCTCCTGCGATCTAGGGGGTCTTATGTACCCAAAATTTTCTGGTACGCTACGCGCCAACCAATGGTGGCGCTCCGCTTAGATAGTATAGTGTCCACCCCACTTTCTGAAACCTGCTGACGCCCATGGCAGCGCTAAAGAAAAGCGGATACGAACGTACAATCTCATACGACGACGGGGGCGCACCAACAACACCAAAAAAAAAAAAGAAGAAAGAACCGCCAGAGGAAGATCACGTGGTTCAACCCACCATTTAGTAGGAACGTGGAAACCAACGTGGGGTCACAGTTCCTCAAGCTCATAGATAGGCACTTTCCACGTGAGAGCAAGCTGAGGAAGATCTTCAACAGAAACACCATGAAAGCGAGCTACAGTTGCATGAAAAACATGGATTCCATCATCAAGTCCCACAACGCCAGAATAATGCGGCAAAACAACACAACAACAAACGCCACCAAAACTTGCAACTGTAGAGATAAAAGAGCCTGCCCTCTGCATGGAGAGTGCTTAGCCGATTCAATTGTGTACGAAGCCACCGTCACTTCCGGTTCCGATTCGTAGTCATACGTTGGGCCACCGGGGCGAGATAGCCTATGTTGTTCAGTTGCCTGATGATCGGTGCGTGAGCCGTACCCGTGAAACTCCGAGTAGCAGTATGATGATAGTTTAGTTAAGTGTATATTATGTGATATATATATATATATATATATATAAATATATATATATATATATATATATATATATATATAGTTTGTTAAAAAACATTTAACCAAGCTGCTTATCTGTGTTTCTGCGACAATTATTGTCAAGACTGTCAGTTTAAATCTAGCACAATCAATAACAGTTTTCGCAACCTACATGCTAAATTAGACACATTGTGTGCTTACATAGGCACCATAACCACCTAAGAGTTTATCGCCTACGCAATTTGCGGTAACACCTTTACAATGAACACGCACGTTGACAGTTTGTCCCGATGTATGGTACATTACACAAAACGGTAATAAAGTGTAATGGTGCATTCATACAAAGGTTACGTAATAGGTGTAATTTATTTTATCCAATAATATATATATATATATATATATATATATATATATATATATATATATATATATATATATATATATATATATATATATATATATATATATAAATATCATTTAACCAAGCTGCTTATCTGTGTTTCTGCGACAACTATTGTCAAGACTGTCAGTTTAAATCTAGCACAATCAATAACAGTTTTCGCAACCTACATGCTAAATTAGACACATTGTGTGCTTACATAGGCACCATAACCACCTAAGAGTTTATCGCCTACGCAATTTGCGGTAACACCTTTACAATGACCACGCACGTTGACAGTTTGTCCCGATGTATGGTACATTACACAAAACGGTAATAAAGTGTAATGGTGCATTCATACAAAGGTTACGTAATAGGTGTAATTTATTATATCCAAAATTAGATCTATGTTCTTCTTTACTTACCATTATGCAATTAAAAGTGCATTCAACTGTAATTCTACAACGAATAGCGAAATGTATAATTCACGGTATTACGGTACTTTTACCTTCAGAACGTTCTGTTATATTAGAGAACGGACAATGAACGTTAAATAACGATGAATTCACATTCTGTACGAAGTTATTTTAGCTTAAAACACTATTATGTATGTGTGTATGTATATTTACGTAATTTTACGTCAATATTTCACCTCTAATTTAAGGGGTTTCCTTTAACAGTGCTGCAGTTGTATGTTATACGTTATTGTTGTAGTATCATTTGCAAATGCCTTATTCAACCATACAACATCAAACATTAACGTAACAAGTATTTTTTATTAGTCTAACTATAGAACTGAAGCTTAAACATGAAGTTAATTATAATCATGTTGTCCGGCATGGGCGGAGAAACAAGGGGGGCTGGGGGGGGGGGGGTTGGGGGTTTTAACCCCCCCACTTTTTGAAGAGGGGGGTTGGCCCACACAATCAACCCCCCTAGTTTTTGCCAGTAATGTTCTGTTATAGCCTATGTTATGTGCTCCAAATGGCATAATAAATCAAATTATTTAATTTGAAATTGTTAAATTCATTTCAACCTTTTACCTGATACATCAACAATTAACGACCGAAAACCGAGTTAGAATTGACCCACACATTATTTATAACCCCTTTCCCCACCTTGAGCATTGGAACTTGAAGCTCATAGCGCTAACTTCACCCCACAACAGACATACACAAAATAACGTTTTGTTGCTGTTGAATAGCTTTGGAACTGTATACACTTGCCAACTTCAGGTAGCATACGCCCATTAAAAGCCCCATTGACTTACACACTAAATCACAAAAGTAATGTGGTCTCTAAGTCTAGATAGAAGTTTTCACTAGCTTAACGCTACCCATCACCGGATAGCTGACAAGTTGGCCTTTCATGGCATCATCAATTTTCCGTACCATGACCATGAAAATTTTTTGCTATCCGAGCCGGAAGTTTTCGTCACTTGTAAACAAACCTCTTCACTCAGTGGTAAACAAATTTCCTACGCTGCTCCTGGGAAGCCTAAAGGGGTCTAAAATTGCCTCAATTGACCCAATTTTTTCACCACATGTACTTCCATTCATGCTCTTCAACATGAAAGCCACAAAAAAACTAGATTATGATTGATAACAGGTCACAAAAGATGTTCTCCTGCTGCTTTTTGGCACTTTTCCTGAGGGAGAACAATCGAGCGGATTGATATAGACTCTAATAGGAGTATGCCACCTTAAGTGAGAGTTGAATTTTTTTTTTTTTTCCAAAATGATACTTTTCATAGTCGTCACAATATAAACCACAACAGAATTATATGCAATTATCATTTTAGGTCCATAAAGATGTATTTTCAGAGATTTCAGTATGCACGGTGCAGTGTGTAAATACACATATGAGCAATACTGTGTAAGCAGTAACCAGGTCTATGTCTGCAACAACACTTCCAGTCACCAATTTTGATAAGCTTGACCAATTTGGGTGCATCTATGATTCTTGCAGGTATTATTGGTATCCCTGATCACAATCCACTTGGTCTGGCTTGCCCTACCTGCAGAAACATCATCCATAGAAGGGTTAGCGGTGAGGGCTTTTTCGTCTCTGGCTCTGAAAAGTGATGAAAACTACTTTTGTTTAGCTCAGCAGATTCCTCACAAACTGACCCACAGGACACACCCCAATGTATTCCTGAACTGTTTGGAACATGTTAAACTGATATTGCATGTCACTCCAGTGCAACTGTTAAGTTACTAAGAATAAAAGACGAGAATTGAAGGTGTTCTTTGCCAAAACTGGATCATCGGGATTTGTAAACAACAGCCTCACTGTAACAGTATTACAGCAGTCAAAAGGAAAGCTTACTGGAATGCTATCTAGATACACTGTTCACCTCAATAGCATATCCAGTCCATTTAAAGGTTTGTGCATAGGTTGTTACAATGTATTAAAGACAGTTATAAGAGAAGAGAGGTGGATAGGGGGGCATATTTCATGATAAAACATTCAAATTTGTTGCTCGGCAGAGAACAACAACGTCAAATTACCTTATTCTCCATTGGTGGCAAGCACTGGTTCCTATAGTTACTACAGTAGATCTCCCATGGAAGCATCAGGATATCTCTTTCTGCTGTCAGAGTTGTTTGGGATTTGTTGTTACCTCATCTAACCAGTTGAGTCCATTGATACCACACCCATTCAAAGTATATCGCTGTGCATGCTGAGGACTTAGCACATCAACTTTCTCTGAAATTGACAAAACAACAGAAAACTAATGAGGAGTGAATAGGCTCAAAACCCCCTTGATGCACATTGGCAGAAGCAGAATATGCATACCTTTGTGGATTATTTGCTAAATAAGACTCAAAACATTCTCTGTGCAAGGTATTAGCCCTCAGCAGCCACTCCACTTAGGATACAGACCTCATACAACATTGTGCTACAGCTGGTGTAGACTTGGTCTAGGATACTAACGTAGCGCCATTATGAACCTGAGGCCTAGGCCTAAGCTAACAACATTAGGGGTATTTCATGCATTGAAACTGAGTTTTTGTCCTTAGTTAAACACCAGGTACTTCCAGCTTTAGCAAAAATAACCTAAAGTATGATTACCATGTAATTTAGGTGCCCACAGATGTCAAATTTCACTGAACTTAGTCGTTCATGTCACACACACTGCAGGCTTTTTGGTCTGATTCTGAAGGATTTTGAATTTCGTGCATTTGGCACCTACTTAGCAGATTCAAGGCAGGAATCATACTACGGAAGCTTTGGTAGGTCAAGGCTTAATGACCCAATAGTTTATTGGGGAGGAAAACTGGTTAGAAATGCTCAGAAGGCTGTTCTAGTCTAATGTATGGACACGCACATGCTCTTTGTGGTACTTTAAGGCTGTAATACTAATTTATGCGTAAAAATCACCCAAGCGTGAAATTTTCTGACGTTTGCTTGAAAACCATTTTTACACACCATAGCAACTACTTTGATCCAAAATTGGGACTTCTAGCACTTAAAATGAAAAATTTGGCATTTTTGCTTAAGGTAGCATACGCCCATTAAAAGCCCCATTGACTTACACACTAAATCACAAAAGTAATGTGGTCTCTAAGTCTAGATAGAAGTTTTCACTAGCTTAACGCTACCCATCACCGGATAGCTGACAAGTTGGCCTTTCATGGCATCATCAATTTTCCGTACCATGACCATGAAAATTTTTTGCTATCCGAGCCGGAAGTTTTCGTCACTTGTAAACAAACCTCTTCACTCAGTGGTAAACAAATTTCCTACGCTGCTCCTGGGAAGCCTAAAGGGGTCTAAAATTGCCTCAATTGACCCAATTTTTTCACCACATGTACTTCCATTCATGCTCTTCAACATGAAAGCCACAAAAAAACTAGATTATGATTGATAACAGGTCACAAAAGATGTTCTCCTGCTGCTTTTTGGCACTTTTCCTGAGGGAGAACAATCGAGCGGATTGATATAGACTCTAATAGGAGTATGCCACCTTAAGTGAGAGTTGAATTTTTTTTTTTTTTCCAAAATGATACTTTTCATAGTCGTCACAATATAAACCACAACAGAATTATATGCAATTATCATTTTAGGTCCATAAAGATGTATTTTCAGAGATTTCAGTATGCACGGTGCAGTGTGTAAATACACATATGAGCAATACTGTGTAAGCAGTAACCAGGTCTATGTCTGCAACAACACTTCCAGTCACCAATTTTGATAAGCTTGACCAATTTGGGTGCATCTATGATTCTTGCAGGTATTATTGGTATCCCTGATCACAATCCACTTGGTCTGGCTTGCCCTACCTGCAGAAACATCATCCATAGAAGGGTTAGCGGTGAGGGCTTTTTCGTCTCTGGCTCTGAAAAGTGATGAAAACTACTTTTGTTTAGCTCAGCAGATTCCTCACAAACTGACCCACAGGACACACCCCAATGTATTCCTGAACTGTTTGGAACATGTTAAACTGATATTGCATGTCACTCCAGTGCAACTGTTAAGTTACTAAGAATAAAAGACGAGAATTGAAGGTGTTCTTTGCCAAAACTGGATCATCGGGATTTGTAAACAACAGCCTCACTGTAACAGTATTACAGCAGTCAAAAGGAAAGCTTACTGGAATGCTATCTAGATACACTGTTCACCTCAATAGCATATCCAGTCCATTTAAAGGTTTGTGCATAGGTTGTTACAATGTATTAAAGACAGTTATAAGAGAAGAGAGGTGGATAGGGGGGCATATTTCATGATAAAACATTCAAATTTGTTGCTCGGCAGAGAACAACAACGTCAAATTACCTTATTCTCCATTGGTGGCAAGCACTGGTTCCTATAGTTACTACAGTAGATCTCCCATGGAAGCATCAGGATATCTCTTTCTGCTGTCAGAGTTGTTTGGGATTTGTTGTTACCTCATCTAACCAGTTGAGTCCATTGATACCACACCCATTCAAAGTATATCGCTGTGCATGCTGAGGACTTAGCACATCAACTTTCTCTGAAATTGACAAAACAACAGAAAACTAATGAGGAGTGAATAGGCTCAAAACCCCCTTGATGCACATTGGCAGAAGCAGAATATGCATACCTTTGTGGATTATTTGCTAAATAAGACTCAAAACATTCTCTGTGCAAGGTATTAGCCCTCAGCAGCCACTCCACTTAGGATACAGACCTCATACAACATTGTGCTACAGCTGGTGTAGACTTGGTCTAGGATACTAACGTAGCGCCATTATGAACCTGAGGCCTAGGCCTAAGCTAACAACATTAGGGGTATTTCATGCATTGAAACTGAGTTTTTGTCCTTAGTTAAACACCAGGTACTTCCAGCTTTAGCAAAAATAACCTAAAGTATGATTACCATGTAATTTAGGTGCCCACAGATGTCAAATTTCACTGAACTTAGTCGTTCATGTCACACACACTGCAGGCTTTTTGGTCTGATTCTGAAGGATTTTGAATTTCGTGCATTTGGCACCTACTTAGCAGATTCAAGGCAGGAATCATACTACGGAAGCTTTGGTAGGTCAAGGCTTAATGACCCAATAGTTTATTGGGGAGGAAAACTGGTTAGAAATGCTCAGAAGGCTGTTCTAGTCTAATGTATGGACACGCACATGCTCTTTGTGGTACTTTAAGGCTGTAATACTAATTTATGCGTAAAAATCACCCAAGCGTGAAATTTTCTGACGTTTGCTTGAAAACCATTTTTACACACCATAGCAACTACTTTGATCCAAAATTGGGACTTCTAGCACTTAAAATGAAAAATTTGGCATTTTTGCTTAAGGTAGCATACGCCCATTAAAAGCCCCATTGACTTACACACTAAATCACAAAAGTAATGTGGTCTCTAAGTCTAGATAGAAGTTTTCACTAGCTTAACGCTACCCATCACCGGATAGCTGACAAGTTGGCCTTTCATGGCATCATCAATTTTCCGTACCATGACCATGAAAATTTTTTGCTATCCGAGCCGGAAGTTTTCGTCACTTGTAAACAAACCTCTTCACTCAGTGGTAAACAAATTTCCTACGCTGCTCCTGGGAAGCCTAAAGGGGTCTAAAATTGCCTCAATTGACCCAATTTTTTCACCACATGTACTTCCATTCATGCTCTTCAACATGAAAGCCACAAAAAAACTAGATTATGATTGATAACAGGTCACAAAAGATGTTCTCCTGCTGCTTTTTGGCACTTTTCCTGAGGGAGAACAATCGAGCGGATTGATATAGACTCTAATAGGAGTATGCCACCTTAAGTGAGAGTTGAATTTTTTTTTTTTTTCCAAAATGATACTTTTCATAGTCGTCACAATATAAACCACAACAGAATTATATGCAATTATCATTTTAGGTCCATAAAGATGTATTTTCAGAGATTTCAGTATGCACGGTGCAGTGTGTAAATACACATATGAGCAATACTGTGTAAGCAGTAACCAGGTCTATGTCTGCAACAACACTTCCAGTCACCAATTTTGATAAGCTTGACCAATTTGGGTGCATCTATGATTCTTGCAGGTATTATTGGTATCCCTGATCACAATCCACTTGGTCTGGCTTGCCCTACCTGCAGAAACATCATCCATAGAAGGGTTAGCGGTGAGGGCTTTTTCGTCTCTGGCTCTGAAAAGTGATGAAAACTACTTTTGTTTAGCTCAGCAGATTCCTCACAAACTGACCCACAGGACACACCCCAATGTATTCCTGAACTGTTTGGAACATGTTAAACTGATATTGCATGTCACTCCAGTGCAACTGTTAAGTTACTAAGAATAAAAGACGAGAATTGAAGGTGTTCTTTGCCAAAACTGGATCATCGGGATTTGTAAACAACAGCCTCACTGTAACAGTATTACAGCAGTCAAAAGGAAAGCTTACTGGAATGCTATCTAGATACACTGTTCACCTCAATAGCATATCCAGTCCATTTAAAGGTTTGTGCATAGGTTGTTACAATGTATTAAAGACAGTTATAAGAGAAGAGAGGTGGATAGGGGGGCATATTTCATGATAAAACATTCAAATTTGTTGCTCGGCAGAGAACAACAACGTCAAATTACCTTATTCTCCATTGGTGGCAAGCACTGGTTCCTATAGTTACTACAGTAGATCTCCCATGGAAGCATCAGGATATCTCTTTCTGCTGTCAGAGTTGTTTGGGATTTGTTGTTACCTCATCTAACCAGTTGAGTCCATTGATACCACACCCATTCAAAGTATATCGCTGTGCATGCTGAGGACTTAGCACATCAACTTTCTCTGAAATTGACAAAACAACAGAAAACTAATGAGGAGTGAATAGGCTCAAAACCCCCTTGATGCACATTGGCAGAAGCAGAATATGCATACCTTTGTGGATTATTTGCTAAATAAGACTCAAAACATTCTCTGTGCAAGGTATTAGCCCTCAGCAGCCACTCCACTTAGGATACAGACCTCATACAACATTGTGCTACAGCTGGTGTAGACTTGGTCTAGGATACTAACGTAGCGCCATTATGAACCTGAGGCCTAGGCCTAAGCTAACAACATTAGGGGTATTTCATGCATTGAAACTGAGTTTTTGTCCTTAGTTAAACACCAGGTACTTCCAGCTTTAGCAAAAATAACCTAAAGTATGATTACCATGTAATTTAGGTGCCCACAGATGTCAAATTTCACTGAACTTAGTCGTTCATGTCACACACACTGCAGGCTTTTTGGTCTGATTCTGAAGGATTTTGAATTTCGTGCATTTGGCACCTACTTAGCAGATTCAAGGCAGGAATCATACTACGGAAGCTTTGGTAGGTCAAGGCTTAATGACCCAATAGTTTATTGGGGAGGAAAACTGGTTAGAAATGCTCAGAAGGCTGTTCTAGTCTAATGTATGGACACGCACATGCTCTTTGTGGTACTTTAAGGCTGTAATACTAATTTATGCGTAAAAATCACCCAAGCGTGAAATTTTCTGACGTTTGCTTGAAAACCATTTTTACACACCATAGCAACTACTTTGATCCAAAATTGGGACTTCTAGCACTTAAAATGAAAAATTTGGCATTTTTGCTTAAGGTAGCATACGCCCATTAAAAGCCCCATTGACTTACACACTAAATCACAAAAGTAATGTGGTCTCTAAGTCTAGATAGAAGTTTTCACTAGCTTAACGCTACCCATCACCGGATAGCTGACAAGTTGGCCTTTCATGGCATCATCAATTTTCCGTACCATGACCATGAAAATTTTTTGCTATCCGAGCCGGAAGTTTTCGTCACTTGTAAACAAACCTCTTCACTCAGTGGTAAACAAATTTCCTACGCTGCTCCTGGGAAGCCTAAAGGGGTCTAAAATTGCCTCAATTGACCCAATTTTTTCACCACATGTACTTCCATTCATGCTCTTCAACATGAAAGCCACAAAAAAACTAGATTATGATTGATAACAGGTCACAAAAGATGTTCTCCTGCTGCTTTTTGGCACTTTTCCTGAGGGAGAACAATCGAGCGGATTGATATAGACTCTAATAGGAGTATGCCACCTTAAGTGAGAGTTGAATTTTTTTTTTTTTTCCAAAATGATACTTTTCATAGTCGTCACAATATAAACCACAACAGAATTATATGCAATTATCATTTTAGGTCCATAAAGATGTATTTTCAGAGATTTCAGTATGCACGGTGCAGTGTGTAAATACACATATGAGCAATACTGTGTAAGCAGTAACCAGGTCTATGTCTGCAACAACACTTCCAGTCACCAATTTTGATAAGCTTGACCAATTTGGGTGCATCTATGATTCTTGCAGGTATTATTGGTATCCCTGATCACAATCCACTTGGTCTGGCTTGCCCTACCTGCAGAAACATCATCCATAGAAGGGTTAGCGGTGAGGGCTTTTTCGTCTCTGGCTCTGAAAAGTGATGAAAACTACTTTTGTTTAGCTCAGCAGATTCCTCACAAACTGACCCACAGGACACACCCCAATGTATTCCTGAACTGTTTGGAACATGTTAAACTGATATTGCATGTCACTCCAGTGCAACTGTTAAGTTACTAAGAATAAAAGACGAGAATTGAAGGTGTTCTTTGCCAAAACTGGATCATCGGGATTTGTAAACAACAGCCTCACTGTAACAGTATTACAGCAGTCAAAAGGAAAGCTTACTGGAATGCTATCTAGATACACTGTTCACCTCAATAGCATATCCAGTCCATTTAAAGGTTTGTGCATAGGTTGTTACAATGTATTAAAGACAGTTATAAGAGAAGAGAGGTGGATAGGGGGGCATATTTCATGATAAAACATTCAAATTTGTTGCTCGGCAGAGAACAACAACGTCAAATTACCTTATTCTCCATTGGTGGCAAGCACTGGTTCCTATAGTTACTACAGTAGATCTCCCATGGAAGCATCAGGATATCTCTTTCTGCTGTCAGAGTTGTTTGGGATTTGTTGTTACCTCATCTAACCAGTTGAGTCCATTGATACCACACCCATTCAAAGTATATCGCTGTGCATGCTGAGGACTTAGCACATCAACTTTCTCTGAAATTGACAAAACAACAGAAAACTAATGAGGAGTGAATAGGCTCAAAACCCCCTTGATGCACATTGGCAGAAGCAGAATATGCATACCTTTGTGGATTATTTGCTAAATAAGACTCAAAACATTCTCTGTGCAAGGTATTAGCCCTCAGCAGCCACTCCACTTAGGATACAGACCTCATACAACATTGTGCTACAGCTGGTGTAGACTTGGTCTAGGATACTAACGTAGCGCCATTATGAACCTGAGGCCTAGGCCTAAGCTAACAACATTAGGGGTATTTCATGCATTGAAACTGAGTTTTTGTCCTTAGTTAAACACCAGGTACTTCCAGCTTTAGCAAAAATAACCTAAAGTATGATTACCATGTAATTTAGGTGCCCACAGATGTCAAATTTCACTGAACTTAGTCGTTCATGTCACACACACTGCAGGCTTTTTGGTCTGATTCTGAAGGATTTTGAATTTCGTGCATTTGGCACCTACTTAGCAGATTCAAGGCAGGAATCATACTACGGAAGCTTTGGTAGGTCAAGGCTTAATGACCCAATAGTTTATTGGGGAGGAAAACTGGTTAGAAATGCTCAGAAGGCTGTTCTAGTCTAATGTATGGACACGCACATGCTCTTTGTGGTACTTTAAGGCTGTAATACTAATTTATGCGTAAAAATCACCCAAGCGTGAAATTTTCTGACGTTTGCTTGAAAACCATTTTTACACACCATAGCAACTACTTTGATCCAAAATTGGGACTTCTAGCACTTAAAATGAAAAATTTGGCATTTTTGCTTAAGGTAGCATACGCCCATTAAAAGCCCCATTGACTTACACACTAAATCACAAAAGTAATGTGGTCTCTAAGTCTAGATAGAAGTTTTCACTAGCTTAACGCTACCCATCACCGGATAGCTGACAAGTTGGCCTTTCATGGCATCATCAATTTTCCGTACCATGACCATGAAAATTTTTTGCTATCCGAGCCGGAAGTTTTCGTCACTTGTAAACAAACCTCTTCACTCAGTGGTAAACAAATTTCCTACGCTGCTCCTGGGAAGCCTAAAGGGGTCTAAAATTGCCTCAATTGACCCAATTTTTTCACCACATGTACTTCCATTCATGCTCTTCAACATGAAAGCCACAAAAAAACTAGATTATGATTGATAACAGGTCACAAAAGATGTTCTCCTGCTGCTTTTTGGCACTTTTCCTGAGGGAGAACAATCGAGCGGATTGATATAGACTCTAATAGGAGTATGCCACCTTAAGTGAGAGTTGAATTTTTTTTTTTTTTCCAAAATGATACTTTTCATAGTCGTCACAATATAAACCACAACAGAATTATATGCAATTATCATTTTAGGTCCATAAAGATGTATTTTCAGAGATTTCAGTATGCACGGTGCAGTGTGTAAATACACATATGAGCAATACTGTGTAAGCAGTAACCAGGTCTATGTCTGCAACAACACTTCCAGTCACCAATTTTGATAAGCTTGACCAATTTGGGTGCATCTATGATTCTTGCAGGTATTATTGGTATCCCTGATCACAATCCACTTGGTCTGGCTTGCCCTACCTGCAGAAACATCATCCATAGAAGGGTTAGCGGTGAGGGCTTTTTCGTCTCTGGCTCTGAAAAGTGATGAAAACTACTTTTGTTTAGCTCAGCAGATTCCTCACAAACTGACCCACAGGACACACCCCAATGTATTCCTGAACTGTTTGGAACATGTTAAACTGATATTGCATGTCACTCCAGTGCAACTGTTAAGTTACTAAGAATAAAAGACGAGAATTGAAGGTGTTCTTTGCCAAAACTGGATCATCGGGATTTGTAAACAACAGCCTCACTGTAACAGTATTACAGCAGTCAAAAGGAAAGCTTACTGGAATGCTATCTAGATACACTGTTCACCTCAATAGCATATCCAGTCCATTTAAAGGTTTGTGCATAGGTTGTTACAATGTATTAAAGACAGTTATAAGAGAAGAGAGGTGGATAGGGGGGCATATTTCATGATAAAACATTCAAATTTGTTGCTCGGCAGAGAACAACAACGTCAAATTACCTTATTCTCCATTGGTGGCAAGCACTGGTTCCTATAGTTACTACAGTAGATCTCCCATGGAAGCATCAGGATATCTCTTTCTGCTGTCAGAGTTGTTTGGGATTTGTTGTTACCTCATCTAACCAGTTGAGTCCATTGATACCACACCCATTCAAAGTATATCGCTGTGCATGCTGAGGACTTAGCACATCAACTTTCTCTGAAATTGACAAAACAACAGAAAACTAATGAGGAGTGAATAGGCTCAAAACCCCCTTGATGCACATTGGCAGAAGCAGAATATGCATACCTTTGTGGATTATTTGCTAAATAAGACTCAAAACATTCTCTGTGCAAGGTATTAGCCCTCAGCAGCCACTCCACTTAGGATACAGACCTCATACAACATTGTGCTACAGCTGGTGTAGACTTGGTCTAGGATACTAACGTAGCGCCATTATGAACCTGAGGCCTAGGCCTAAGCTAACAACATTAGGGGTATTTCATGCATTGAAACTGAGTTTTTGTCCTTAGTTAAACACCAGGTACTTCCAGCTTTAGCAAAAATAACCTAAAGTATGATTACCATGTAATTTAGGTGCCCACAGATGTCAAATTTCACTGAACTTAGTCGTTCATGTCACACACACTGCAGGCTTTTTGGTCTGATTCTGAAGGATTTTGAATTTCGTGCATTTGGCACCTACTTAGCAGATTCAAGGCAGGAATCATACTACGGAAGCTTTGGTAGGTCAAGGCTTAATGACCCAATAGTTTATTGGGGAGGAAAACTGGTTAGAAATGCTCAGAAGGCTGTTCTAGTCTAATGTATGGACACGCACATGCTCTTTGTGGTACTTTAAGGCTGTAATACTAATTTATGCGTAAAAATCACCCAAGCGTGAAATTTTCTGACGTTTGCTTGAAAACCATTTTTACACACCATAGCAACTACTTTGATCCAAAATTGGGACTTCTAGCACTTAAAATGAAAAATTTGGCATTTTTGCTTAAGGTAGCATACGCCCATTAAAAGCCCCATTGACTTACACACTAAATCACAAAAGTAATGTGGTCTCTAAGTCTAGATAGAAGTTTTCACTAGCTTAACGCTACCCATCACCGGATAGCTGACAAGTTGGCCTTTCATGGCATCATCAATTTTCCGTACCATGACCATGAAAATTTTTTGCTATCCGAGCCGGAAGTTTTCGTCACTTGTAAACAAACCTCTTCACTCAGTGGTAAACAAATTTCCTACGCTGCTCCTGGGAAGCCTAAAGGGGTCTAAAATTGCCTCAATTGACCCAATTTTTTCACCACATGTACTTCCATTCATGCTCTTCAACATGAAAGCCACAAAAAAACTAGATTATGATTGATAACAGGTCACAAAAGATGTTCTCCTGCTGCTTTTTGGCACTTTTCCTGAGGGAGAACAATCGAGCGGATTGATATAGACTCTAATAGGAGTATGCCACCTTAAGTGAGAGTTGAATTTTTTTTTTTTTTCCAAAATGATACTTTTCATAGTCGTCACAATATAAACCACAACAGAATTATATGCAATTATCATTTTAGGTCCATAAAGATGTATTTTCAGAGATTTCAGTATGCACGGTGCAGTGTGTAAATACACATATGAGCAATACTGTGTAAGCAGTAACCAGGTCTATGTCTGCAACAACACTTCCAGTCACCAATTTTGATAAGCTTGACCAATTTGGGTGCATCTATGATTCTTGCAGGTATTATTGGTATCCCTGATCACAATCCACTTGGTCTGGCTTGCCCTACCTGCAGAAACATCATCCATAGAAGGGTTAGCGGTGAGGGCTTTTTCGTCTCTGGCTCTGAAAAGTGATGAAAACTACTTTTGTTTAGCTCAGCAGATTCCTCACAAACTGACCCACAGGACACACCCCAATGTATTCCTGAACTGTTTGGAACATGTTAAACTGATATTGCATGTCACTCCAGTGCAACTGTTAAGTTACTAAGAATAAAAGACGAGAATTGAAGGTGTTCTTTGCCAAAACTGGATCATCGGGATTTGTAAACAACAGCCTCACTGTAACAGTATTACAGCAGTCAAAAGGAAAGCTTACTGGAATGCTATCTAGATACACTGTTCACCTCAATAGCATATCCAGTCCATTTAAAGGTTTGTGCATAGGTTGTTACAATGTATTAAAGACAGTTATAAGAGAAGAGAGGTGGATAGGGGGGCATATTTCATGATAAAACATTCAAATTTGTTGCTCGGCAGAGAACAACAACGTCAAATTACCTTATTCTCCATTGGTGGCAAGCACTGGTTCCTATAGTTACTACAGTAGATCTCCCATGGAAGCATCAGGATATCTCTTTCTGCTGTCAGAGTTGTTTGGGATTTGTTGTTACCTCATCTAACCAGTTGAGTCCATTGATACCACACCCATTCAAAGTATATCGCTGTGCATGCTGAGGACTTAGCACATCAACTTTCTCTGAAATTGACAAAACAACAGAAAACTAATGAGGAGTGAATAGGCTCAAAACCCCCTTGATGCACATTGGCAGAAGCAGAATATGCATACCTTTGTGGATTATTTGCTAAATAAGACTCAAAACATTCTCTGTGCAAGGTATTAGCCCTCAGCAGCCACTCCACTTAGGATACAGACCTCATACAACATTGTGCTACAGCTGGTGTAGACTTGGTCTAGGATACTAACGTAGCGCCATTATGAACCTGAGGCCTAGGCCTAAGCTAACAACATTAGGGGTATTTCATGCATTGAAACTGAGTTTTTGTCCTTAGTTAAACACCAGGTACTTCCAGCTTTAGCAAAAATAACCTAAAGTATGATTACCATGTAATTTAGGTGCCCACAGATGTCAAATTTCACTGAACTTAGTCGTTCATGTCACACACACTGCAGGCTTTTTGGTCTGATTCTGAAGGATTTTGAATTTCGTGCATTTGGCACCTACTTAGCAGATTCAAGGCAGGAATCATACTACGGAAGCTTTGGTAGGTCAAGGCTTAATGACCCAATAGTTTATTGGGGAGGAAAACTGGTTAGAAATGCTCAGAAGGCTGTTCTAGTCTAATGTATGGACACGCACATGCTCTTTGTGGTACTTTAAGGCTGTAATACTAATTTATGCGTAAAAATCACCCAAGCGTGAAATTTTCTGACGTTTGCTTGAAAACCATTTTTACACACCATAGCAACTACTTTGATCCAAAATTGGGACTTCTAGCACTTAAAATGAAAAATTTGGCATTTTTGCTTAAGGTAGCATACGCCCATTAAAAGCCCCATTGACTTACACACTAAATCACAAAAGTAATGTGGTCTCTAAGTCTAGATAGAAGTTTTCACTAGCTTAACGCTACCCATCACCGGATAGCTGACAAGTTGGCCTTTCATGGCATCATCAATTTTCCGTACCATGACCATGAAAATTTTTTGCTATCCGAGCCGGAAGTTTTCGTCACTTGTAAACAAACCTCTTCACTCAGTGGTAAACAAATTTCCTACGCTGCTCCTGGGAAGCCTAAAGGGGTCTAAAATTGCCTCAATTGACCCAATTTTTTCACCACATGTACTTCCATTCATGCTCTTCAACATGAAAGCCACAAAAAAACTAGATTATGATTGATAACAGGTCACAAAAGATGTTCTCCTGCTGCTTTTTGGCACTTTTCCTGAGGGAGAACAATCGAGCGGATTGATATAGACTCTAATAGGAGTATGCCACCTTCAACGAGGTGTTTCTAACTACATGTACGTAGGCAATATGAGTGTCGAAATCTGTCGCTAGGCTAGCGCGCTTTGGCACTATCAATGCGAGGTCGATTTCGCCGCACGTGCCTTACGTCTACACAGCACCGTTTGGTAAAATGTACTCTTATTGTTTTTAGGCAAGAATTGATAATTACATTGGTTGTGTTGTAAGGGACTACCCAAGGAGTTAGGACTATTTTGGCAAAGTTTGGAGTATGTGATGACTGTAGATTGAAATAACTGCCCGTTGCTAACTTGCTATGGCCACACACAATTTCGCGGAACTGTAACTTGTTGACAGTTTACGTATAAAGTCAACGTAAATAATTACGATTTGGGCACTACTGTTTTTAATCTTCAGTGAGTCATACTTACGAAAGGAAACTCTCTACAAATGCAAGTATGTTGGCCTATAATCATGATCAGACTTGTTCGTGGGTCATAAAGAGTGAAATTCCAAACAAAAATAAAGAAAAGAATGATCAAAACATGATCGATTCAAAAGCCTATAGCGTTACGGTTTATGTTTGTTAATTGGTTTAAGTTGAATTTGTTTTAAGTTTGTTTAGATCGCACGGCACGATAGTCATGCATAACTGACCGTGACTTGACACTTCGGTAGGCCTACTCTATAAACACGCAGCGTGTAGAAAATTAATGACTCATTCGGTTTCTGTACACTGCGAATTTAGTCTTTTGACACCAAAATGTAACACACGCAATCTGGTGTTCAAATAATTTTGAACACTTGTGTTAAGATTCTGAACACTTTTCTCCCTAAAGTTTTGAACGTGCACAAGAAAAAGCTGGATGCAGTGGACATTATTCAACTAGCTCGGGAATTTGCAGGAAGGTCGCAAACAAGAAAGAATATGTTTGGAAACTTCACTTGAATCATGTGAAAAACAGTGGCGGAGCGTCCATACAGTCAGGGGGGGGGGGGGGAGCGGACTCAAATGGACTGCTGGCACCCTTTTCCGCTTTTTACAACTTTTTACTTATTCGCGATTATTTACTTTTTTATTGCGCTCTCATCTACCTATTGACATTTGTCACATTTTGTTGGCGATGACACCTATTTATTCTTCGTTTATCTGCAAATTAGCAAGGCATGGAAAGGGTCATTTCCGGCGATCTAGGGAGTATCTTTACTCAAAAAATTTCTGTACGCTCCGCGTCAACCTGTGTTGGTGCTCCGCTTAGATAGAGTCGAAAGCGCCCCTACAGACTATTCTCGACCCCCCTGACCAATACCCCTAGCTCCGTCACTGTGTGAAAACTCACCTGAACTCAAATGTAAATTAGGTTTAAGACTTTGTTCCTGTGTGTAAACCTGTGATATGGTTAGTGTAGAACTATTATGCTGTAACTGACTGAGAGTATCAAGGACAGCTAATAAAACAACATACGGAACTCCAGAATATTTTGCACCCACGCGGGAAAACTGCATAGGAATGAATTTTACTGTATCCTATATGTTGCACTGGTAGAGCGCATGCGATTCAGAAAAAGTTGATTGGATACGGCCAATAGGCTATATAATCCATGGTGACCGTTTATTTACAAGTTGAGAATACAACATGAAAAAACGAAAAATATTGTTTTTCATTATAGTAACACATCAGTGACAGAACATGAGATTTCAATTTTCAAAATATGAAATGGTTAAATGCAGCTTTTCCAGGCCTGGGCAGTGCCATTTACTGCAATGTGGGAGGCAATATTTGCCAAAAAATTCTTGTGCACTTCGCGCCAACCTATGTTGGCGCTCCACTTAGATAGTGAAATCTCCGCCACTGTTGTCCGGCCGTCAGTCCTTTCGACTATTCCATATTTGCGCATTTGCAGTTGTAGCTATAATCGAACCTATGAAAACGCATACCTCCAATCGCATCGAACATACACTCTTAAAATTGTTGGGCAAATTATTGCCCAACCTGGGCAATTATTTACACATCCGTTGGGTCCGTATGCCTCCTGGTTGATATTGGGCAAAAAAGTGCCCAACTAAGTTGGTTAATGATTTTGCCCAGCAAACGGTTAAATAAATACCCAACGCCTTTGCCCAACACCTTTGCCCAACGCCTTTACCCAACAATGTTGGTCACCGATTTGCCCAATGGTTGTGTAAAACCTTTTACCAATGGATTTTTCTTTACCCAATGATTCTTGCCCAACAGCTAGTTAAAAATAATAGTGGTTGGTTAACTAATACAATACGAACATTGGATTGTAACATTTTTCATACAACTGGGTTTATTTAATAGGTTATAAAGCTTAAACAGAGAATGATAAAGAACAAACAAGTAATAAATGTTTTTCATACTTTTATTTTTTCTGGTCTTTGCCGACTTCAGATTGTTCCTCCAGTATGAATTCTCACAGCATTCAGTGCTTTACCTCTATGTACCTAGTTAAATGATTTGTGGCTTCCATCAAAAGCAATAATTTCATAAACTCACAATGGGATAAACACATATCAACATTATTAAAGCTGAAATTATTAGCTATCCATATTTTGCCATTGTTTACTATTTTCAGTTCTTGAAATGTGTTGACCACAGAAGACCTCCTGTATGTTGACATCAACTACACAAGGTACAGGTGCAACACACAATCATGTACAGCTTAATGTTGGTCTCTTTCAAGCAACTCTGGTCTTAATAAGTGAATATAATATCACTGATAATTTCCAACATAAAGTCAATTGAAGCTAAACATTTTATGTTTTAAGCAAGGACACACAAACCGAAAAATATTGATACACCATTGTATCTGCAATTGGTTTAACAAGGAGCCAAGGCATATTTTGCTAACATTTTGATTGTGCTTAGATGATTGATAAACTGTAAAATTTAAACATCTTTTCAAACAAAAGCCAAATGGTTACCCATCCCACATTGATTCTACATACTAGAAATAAAAGCAGCTTCAAGATCACAATTATAAGTGATCATAGGGACACTGCTGGCACCTGATCTGATAAACACACAAAATTAAATGTTTGTTTGATATACCAACCCTGCCTCAACCTTTCACAACTGTATACAATAACAAATCTACCCCCACCCCAACCCCCCCCCCCCTAAAAAAAATACAGATTTTTTGTAGGTACAGTTTGCCAAGGCAAAAAGTTACTATTTCCCTTTAATAGGTAAATATATATGAAACAAAAGCAACCTTAAAATGTAAACATGTCAGGTTAATACCGAAAAACCATTTGAAAGTTTGTTCCAAGACACTTTGACCCTTAAACACTTCTGTTTGCAACGAAAGCTCCAAAGGCACTCAGTGAACGACTTTTGATAAAACCAAGTTCATATACCTCAGCATGGAAAAACTCCCAAACCCCCTTACATTGAGTTTGGAAGTTAATGTCCAACACATAATGACTTTAAATCAAATAGTCTACTGCCTTTAGGAGTGAGGACTGCATTATTGGATGTCTCTCAATTATCACAAAAAAATGATGGGGGGAATCTTTGCTCTCTCCTAAGCACAGAATGAATGGCTGTGGTCGCTCATCCTTCGATATTTTCTTGCAGTAGTCCTCTAACACTTGTCACCGACTGCAAATTAAAGACAATAAAGTCCTCGAGTTGCAAATAAAATGTAACAAAAACAGGTGGATAGACAGAGTTTTAAGACTTCTGCACAATGCTATGATACTGTGGACCAGTGTAATTAAAAGAAAAAACAGGTCAAGAAAGTCAACATAGTTATCTTGACAAGGTTTTCAAAGTGTAACGCCCACCCCATTAATGTCAAATGAAATTGACATATATATATATAAATATATATATATATATATATATATATATATATATATATATATATATATATATATATATATTGAGCCTTCCCCCATTTCATCACTAGGATAATTTAAAAAAAAATTGCCCTGGTGGCTTGTAATGACCTCTGACCTCTACTATAATCAATGGGATTCATGTACTCATTTTGGCAAACCTATATGCATCACATATGAGATTTATCTAACTTCCACCCTTTAAGTTAGCATATTTACAATGTTTTAAGTGTTTGGCCCTTGTTAACCTCAAATGACCTTTGACGACTAGCACAATAAGTAGCATTCTTCTGCTCACTATAAACAACAACACACCAAGTTTATGAGGTTAAACAAACTTTCAGCTGAGCTGGTATGAACCAAAAGGTGTACCACCAAAAGAATTTTACTTAAAATATAATTAATGATTTTGCTTACTGGCTGATCGTCTATGAATGCTTGAAGGCAACCAGTCACCGTAGTAGATCCGCTTTTCTTTGCCCGTCCTCGAAAAAGCAATGGCAACAGAAAGAAAGCTAAGTTCTTCTTTTCATCTGTAAAAGAGATTAAGGCAAGAAATGAGAATGCTTGCAGGTATAAACGACAAAAACATTAATAAGGCACACTATAGTCTGACCATATAAAACATCAAGGACTGAGGATAAAATTCAAGTGATCTACACCGCCCTAATTGTGCTCCACAACTTCATGCTCATACACATTAATAACAGCAACATGAAAGTTAATGTGGCATGTGAACTCATAGGGGACCTACTGTACACATTTGTATTAGAAGACCTAATTACCTACCATACACACTAATTTCAAGCCAAATTTTATAAGATTTTGAAGGAAAAATATGAAAAAGCCCATAATATGTGCTAACCTGTGCTAACCTGTGCTAATATGTGCTAACCTAACGCGACTACGATAAAATAGTAGCCAATTAATCATATTGAGTGCAATGTTTGGAGAAAGTTTGCAGAAAGGTTCAGAAGCCACCATTTGACATTAACCAGCTGATTTGGTCCTTTCAAATCAGTTGATTTTGATAGATTTTAAACCACCAAATTTTGAAGGTTAATCCAAATATTGACCCATCTTTACAGACATATACTGGAAAGAAAACCTATATTGTCATGGCATAAGCTCTGAGTGAAGCTAGCTATGAATTCACAGGCCACGACTACAATAAATTAGGCTTACCATCAGTCAGTGCATCCAACGTCTTCTCTAAATGCAAAAAGTTCGGCTAGTTTGGGATGATCGCCTGTATAGCACAAGATGTCCATCGTCAAATATCCAACTCTGTTGTATAATTTGTTGGCAGTTGTTTTTTGTAATAATTCGAAGTCCTGTTCTACCTGTAGGAAAGAGAAAAATATGCAAACAAAAATAGGCCTATAACATTACGAGCGCTGATGTTCTATGCTATACTAATATTATTATAGCCTAGAACTCATTAAATGCCAGGCCTAACTTAGGCTACTTCGAAGTTCGAAAAACCCTCGAAGTTCGGACACCCCTAACGAATGCATAATTTCACCATGGCACAAATACAATAGGATCAATTTGACGAAACCTATGAAGCGACTTTCTTTTCTAACGAGAATGTTTCTTCTGCCATCGATAGTATCATTTTAAGAGAGTGTGAACAAATACAATTCTGGAGCATTTCAGTGCTAAAGTGTTCGAACTTCGAAGGGTCCATTATTATACTACTGTATGTATGTACTACGTATTAACAACGTACGTGTAAGTCTAACATTAGGCCTAAGTTATGACAGGTAGGTCTAACGTTAAGCTAATAAGGGTTCATGTGGTCATTTGCCGTACAAAACTTAAAAGAAAAAACGGAGTACAATTTATGATTTAAAACAAAAATGTGCTACAATGAAACCTTGTCTAGCCAAGATATAGGCTAGAGAGACCTGGTGCATACGCATACAGTAGCTTACCGTAAGTTGACAAGGATCTGCATTACACAGGCGTTCGCAACGTTAATACAATGTGAGTAACTTAGGCCTAGTTACACACTTGCGGGCGCGCCTGTGGCGCCTGTCAATCGCTTCACTACAAGCTAACGTAATACAACTATGCTGGAAATAAAATTAGTAGCCTTTACGTATGCCTGGTATAGCCTACATGTAGCACCGAGAGAACGAACGATCATTCGATACCACTGATATGTAGAGATCGCAGTGTTCGATGCACACACCAAGCAGAGGATTGTTTTTCTTTACGCTCACCAACGAGTTAAATGATTCATTTACCTCGATGACGCTCACCTTCAAAGGTAGCACATAACTCTGGCATTTCCCACCTCTTGAGTAGGCCTACTGCGCTAACAAATTCGTCAGTTATTGTGTAAGTTATAACACGTTCACTATATACGATCTACTCATGATGCATGCACATCGCGCAGAGTACCAGTATAGTAATGGCGCAAAAATGCTGGTTTTTGCGCAACATTGGGCAAATCAAGCTTGTTTGCCCAACAGAAAGTAAAAATAAGCTACATCTTAAGTTTTGCACAACAAAGTTTACCCATATCAGTTGTGTAATTTCTTTTACTCAGTTGTTGGTTAATATTTACTCATATTGGGCAATGCTTTGTTTGCCCAACCAGTTTTGCCCAACAGTTTTTAGAGTGTATGAATAACGCATACCTCCACCGCTTTCATAACAGAGATAAGGAAATCTCCTGCAGATGGTTTCCAGTCCTACTGCGTATCCAACGCACACCAACAGAAAATGTATCTTCTTGTCCCATCGTTTTCTCTTCTCAGTGGTTTTCACAATATCTACATAACCATGTTCTTTTCCGTAGCCATCTGTAACGTCAACTTCTGTTCTTTACTTGTTTTTACAAGACGATCAAAAACTGAAAAAAAGACAAGAAATATTAAACATGTTAGATCTATACTGAAATATTCATATTGTTACTTAATTGAAACCACGTGGAGTATCAATTATGTTCTTTTCAGTTCCGATACACATCACGTATGTGATCGGTCACCAACCTTTTAACCAAGACTATATGTAGGATACATCCCCTTTCCATAGGACTCGTATATTTTTTCCTATTTACTTTCCCAGCTCTTGTGCCTCTTCTAGTTCGATATGGTTTGTATTTCTTTGGCAAGCTATGAATACTACATCCATTTTGTTTATTTGATTGTATGGATAAACAAGTCTCTGCAGATAGTCGACATGATAGGTAGTTATTACTCTTAAAAGTTGTGCGGTCCTTATCAATATCAATAGGAGTCAGCGGTATCACAATAGGCATTGAAAATAAAGTAGCAGTGATGGTCCCAGACTGAATAAGAAGCCTTCCTGGTCTAAGTTTGAATGAATCTAGTCCAGTGAAGTATGAACATCATAATAGTCAATACACTGAGTCGGTAGTACACAGGGAGAGTAACTTGATGCAAACGACACAAAAACAGATGCAAATAATCTAAAAGAGATCAGAATATTGAACATGTCAAAAAAAAAAAACGAACATAAGCCCATAGTGATCATAGAGTAAAGCAGTTTTAGTCCGTATATATATATAAACATTTTCATGGTAATCAGTCTGTAACTAGTTGGTTGGTCAGAACATGCAGAGAGCGATGAGGAGCAGACTGAAAGGGCGCCGCAATCAAAATGCTCGTTTGGTATCCAAATCATAGGCGTAGGAGGCGGGGGGGGGGGGGCTGCAGCCCCCCAACCATACTTTTTGGTGAAAATTCGGACAATATGCTGAGAATTTTTCGGGCACCTACTGGAAGAAGAAGAATTTGCAGAGTGTTTTTCATCTTTTTTTGGTGAAAATTCGGCAATATGCTGAGAATTGTTCGGGCATCTACTGAAAGAATAATAATTTGCAATGTGTTTTTCAATTTTTTGGTGAAAATTCGGGCAATATGCTGAGAATTTTTCGAGCATCTACTGAAAGAATAATAATTTGCAATGTGTTTTTCAAATTTTTTGGTGAAAATTTGGGCAATATGCTGAGAATTTTTCGGGCACCTACCAGTGGCGGAGCGTCCATACAGTCAGAGGGGCGGATGCCCCACTGACGGACTCAAATGACCTTTTCAGCTTTTTATCTTACATTGAATTGTGTCTATTGATCTCCCTTATTGCAACACACAAACAGACACACGCAGAACAGCATCTCATGACTGTTTCGTACTTAATTCATTGATCAATAACCACATTGCATATAATATTGAGACTATATAATGATATCCTCTTATACTAGATAATATCAAACATCATGTAAAAAGTCCAACTATGACAATGACCTGTGTAACATATGCTTCTTCACCGAAATCTCTCAAACCATCAACGTGCCAAGGAGGTTTCAGAACGATTCGTGTAACGGGGTCTTGTATTACCTTGTTTCAAAATTGAGAATATCACACGATTTGGTCCAGCAGAAGTAAACTCCCCCTTGATGGAAACTCACTGTGTACTATTTATCCTATTACAACAGAAAATGCCCTAAAAAACATAAAATTTAATATTATAACAATTTACATATGAATTACA
The DNA here is from genome assembly GCF_037975245.1 of Apostichopus japonicus. Lineage (NCBI taxonomy): Eukaryota > Metazoa > Echinodermata > Holothuroidea > Aspidochirotida > Stichopodidae > Apostichopus > Apostichopus japonicus. The sequence goes on along the minus strand of NC_092575.1, from coordinate 22,077,651 downwards.
GATGCTCTAGCACATAATGGTATCTCGCGCACAAGTAGATATCAACATGCACTAAGTAAAGCACAACATAATTCGACAAGCTATAATGGGTGTTGAAAGACACACCTGTCCATTTCCAAAATATAGTTTGCTTTCCCAAAAACAGTATATATAGCCGTTCTTTGTGCGCTTTCCATGGTTCCTTCCGTATTAAACATGAACCGTTTTGGTAAACAGTCTAACATGCGCTTATATCAAACCATAAATGTCAACAAACAAAGGTCTCGAATGATGAGCATCAGCATTGAAATGTGACAGCATTGTGACAGCATATCACATCGACTACTCGTTCTATATACATTAGTTTCCCGGTGCCCACCTGTTTCGATGTATTACCACAAATACATCATTATGACGTCATTATGATGATGAACATATTGACGGAAAGTAAGTACTTGTCTATGTGAATTTTGCTTTCGATGCCGAAGGATAGCAATCTCTTCTCTCTGATTTTTCGTTTCCCCGTTGTAAACCAAAAGCTCTCATATACAATAATTTCTTTCCGTCAAATATGTTTATCATTATAGTGACGTCACAGACATCATCGACATTAAACCTTGTTCAGTTATAATTGATGTTTGTACTGCTCCGACAAGCGAATGACAAATGGAGCGGTGGTCATTATTGCAAACATGGCCCGTATAGCATACCGTTTTAACAACTACCTCCCAATTCTACTTTAGTGTAATGTAACTCAACTTAAGTAAAATGTTTTCCCATTGAATGAAATAGAATTCCACTTAAGTAGAATACAAATGTTCTATTCACTTAAGTGGCATGGAATTTCACTTAAGTGGCATGGAATTTCATTTAAGTAGCATTGAGGTCTACTTAAGTAGAACAGAATTCGACTAAAACATATTACTATTTCACTAAAGTGAAATGGAATTCCACTTAAGTGAAAATATATTCTAATGAAGTGGAATACAATTTTATTATAGTGAAATTGCATATATCACTTAATTAAACTACATTTGTATTCTACTTGTATTCTACTTAAGTGACATTCAATTTCGTCGACTGGAATTTAAATTTCACTTAAGTAGAATGCATTTCACTTAAGTAAAATTTAGGGGCAATTGTTAAAACGGCTTGCCATAGGGCCGGAGCACGCCAATTTAATGCACTCTCAACTCCAGTCTTCTTACACGGAGACTGTAACCAGGCCACCATTTGGTTATGACGGACGCATCACGAGTCATTACGTAACAGGAATAAATAAGACAGTAACGATTGAGGTAGTGGTTAACATACTTAACCTTATCTTGTGCAATCGATAGTTTTACTCGGAATTTATATGTGAGAGCGCGTCCTCTTTTCAACAATGTGAAGGGAAATCGCATTTATCCTCATTCCTTTTACGTTTGCCCTAATTACTAGTACAACATATGTTTTCAGTAGAGTTTCCATGGTTCCTCCTATAAAAGCATTTTTATCATCCTAACCTAATTTAAAGGATAGGTCAATTGAAAAGATGAGGGAGAACCATATACTAACATCCCGGGGAAGGTTGCATGCAAGTCTTAATTTTTGGGTTGGAGGGGGCGGGGAGGGGGGTTGCAGTGTTTGACGTTGATATGTTTTGTAACCAACGTGAACTTGGATCAAACAGGTGTGATATACCGAAAATATGTCGCTGTCAGTGTGCACATATGTCATCACATCATGAATGCTGACACACACGCTGTCAATGTCATCCAGTACCGCGCTGATTATGGTCACAGGGGCCAAATGACAACTTGTTTGACGTTAGCTTCTACACTCCTTTGGCCACAGACCCTACTTACCAACACACACTCAGAAACACAGTTCCCTCCTTTTCCGCATAATCTTCGCATCGATATTAATGAATTGATACCAAACGACCCCACACCATGCCGTTGTAACTAGGTTAAAACGTCTGAAACGTGTTACTATTATCAGCATTTCTCTTGTCTGCCCACCAAGTTCTCTATCGTTGGGCAGCTTTGCTATACCGACGTCATGTACAAAATGCCACCCAAATGTTCGATGCCACACCTAAAGCTCTGCGCTCCGATGAATATTATAAATTGTGTAAAGTAAACATGACCTGGAAAAGCAATGACTCAAAAGTTTTTTTTCAATGGTTGTGTTAGTTACTTGCACGTTATTCGTAAATGGCTTATAATATCTCTCCAATACTAAAAACATCTATACCGAGATATAATCACGCAAACAAATCAATAGTAGTGGAACATTGATATATATATATAGGCTATAATATATATATATATATATATATATATATATATATATATATATATATATATATATATATATATATATATATATATATATATATATATATATATATATTGTGTATGTTTGAAAAAGGGGTGGTTGTATATACCCCTTGCCTGGGTCCGATGCCATATATCTGTTTGTCTACTTTCGGAGGTACTGACATACCGTTCAGTATATATCTCGTTTTACATACAGTTCTATAAGAAAACCCAATAAAGATTAACTCAATAAAACATCAATTTCGGCCTAAAAAAGTTAGCACGGGAAATATTTCAGTCGAGCCCGAATTGATAGAGTGGGAATGCTCATGGCGGCAAACAATACATCAAACTTCGGTATTCCACATCACTCATGAGAACTTGGTCAACCATGACAAGCCCCTGTCACTGAACAAATATCATAGCATATGTTATGCAATGTGCTGTTTTTAACCTGTTGAATGTAGAACTACTAATTATGGTGTAGCATTAACAGCAGCACTTTGGCAAGGTAGTTTGGCTATATAGACTATATCCTAAGCTGTGTTGATGTTGCTCAACTTGACATGCTAATACGAACTGTGCCGGTATCAACAATACTCAACGTGGAAAGGAATTTACACCAGAAAAGGGATATTTTCCTCATCACCAAGAACTGCGCCCTTAAATCTCCAGATAATGGCGACCACCGACAATACAACGCCTCAATCAATCGTCATCGAGGATGAACTTGAGGGTACAAAAACCAGTTTCCTTCATGGGTAAGGATATCTTTTTGTAGTAGGCTCTATACTGAACACCTTTAGACGTACATTAAACAAGAAACAGACTTGGAAAAATAAACGATGGTACCCCGGATAGATATTCAGCATTTAATATTAGAACAGTAGATCTCGTGTTTACAACTCTTTTTCTTCAATTTTGTCAAATTTACCAAAATGTTACAAACATTGTTATCATCTTCACCAGTCGCAAACTAAACGTTCTTCTATTAAACACTGAAATAAAGATAATTATGTTTAATACAAAGTTATATTACTTTACTTACTTATAATATACCATATTGACGCCACCAAGAATCCCCCACCGCATCACACACACTACACTAGAAGCAGTATAGTAGTAGTAGTTACACTGGTAGTACTAGTAGGCATCAGTGGCGTAGCTACGGGGGGGCCTGGGGGGGCCGAGGCCCCCCATGAAATCGGCTGGCCCCCCCACTGGCCCCCCCACTGGGAATGGGGTAAAAAAAAAAACACTCATCAGTGCGATTCGCTAATATTTTTTGTTCAATAATTTGGGAAATAGAGTTACACAATTTTCTCGTCTGCATCTGGCAGAATAAGAATAATACAATATCTGTAGTAATCATGAGAATGGTCACACAGAATGGCATGGCAATGGTCGATGCGACGATTGCGACCATACACCACGAACCTTGTTGTGCTGCGTGATAGCGATATCTGCTGAAAATATGTTCAGTGCTTCCACCTAGCGCAACAATCTATCAAAAGATTGGCTCCGTTTGTACTGAGCCGAGGTATCAGGTATTCATGGGCGGCGATCATGGGGGGGGGGGGGACGGGGGGGGACATGTCCCCCCAATATTTTAGGTGGGGGGATATAGTATCTTATATCCCCCCCAATATTTGGTGGCATAGTTTTTTTTAAGCATATGTTTTGTATTTTTTTATGATATCGCTAGTAATTTCAAAATAGAAAATGCTTAGATGCAACTTACAAGGCCTGGGAAGTGCCATTTCCAGCGATCTGGGAGACATTTTCGGCCAAAATTTTCTTTTGCGCTTCGCGCCAACTTATGGTGGCGCTACGCTTAGAAAGTCTGGGTACAAGCTTTGCCCCTCCCTTGGCAAATTCCTCGCAAAGCGCCTGTCTAACCGTGTCACAATTTGTTACTATATATGACCGAAAGTAGTTTTTACTTTGTTTTCTCGAAATGAATAGCTAGACGGACCGCATCCGTAATGAAATTTGGTTTGCATCTTGTGTATGAGTGTAAGTACGTACAATCATACATAGGATCCACATCGATATGGGTTCACTGGGTTTCCATTTGGCCTGTTTCCTACAAGATTTCTAACCGCAGGTGCGTAGCCAAGGGAGGGGGGGGGGGGTGAAGGGGTGGAGACCGCCCTCCCCCTCGAGCATATTTTTTTGGTATTTTCTATGATATCGAAGTTTTATAGTAGCCGTTATAAGAGGTTTTAATATTTGTACACCAATAATTTAACTGTGTCTGAAATTTCGAAAATTCCTTGACCAACATTCTTCATCATAGTATACTTCCCTCTACACTCGTACAACTTTGACCGGTCTGTTAGTGGTTAAGGGGGGTTTTCTATATTGGTTGTCCATAGATGAAATTTAGTGCAACATTATGGGTATGTTTTGAAGTGAATTTATTATTCAAATTCTGAACAAATAATGGGCTTAAAACCTTGAAAAGTGGGGCTGACGGGTATTGTGGGGCGTTACGTAGAATTACCTATAAATGCAATGAGGTCGAACATGATGTGTGACTGGTGACAATCTTGACAAAAGGTTATGAATGAAAAAAGAAAAACTATTAGGAAAAACTTGGTTCTCAGGCAAAAGTGTACATCTGGTTGGTCATTTTCAAGCCCGAGAAGTGCCATTTCCGGTCATCTGGGGGGCTATCAAAACCAGAAATTTTCTTGTACGCTGCGCGCCAACCAATGGTGGCGCTCCGCTTTGACAGTAATTCGCCTGCATCCAAGCAGATGTCCCCCCCCCCCAATATTTGAAACAGATCGCCGCCCCCTGCAGGTATTCATATATTGCCTCGAGTCAAATGAATATATGTCATTGAATATTCCACAAAACAACTTTTTTATGGCAACGAAACTGTCGAAACAGGAATTTCCACTACTGGTAGAGATATAAAATATTGGGAATTCTGAAATTCCTGCAAATGATGCCAAATTCCCTCAAGTTAAAAGTCTGGTTGAGTTGGCAAGGCCAGTCAGCATGAAAGAGAAAAAAACTTTTTTTGCATTTCTGTCACCAAAGTTGCACATCTTTTTGGTTGCTATTTTGCCTCACAGGTGCCATCTCCTGCGATCTGGGGGGTGCTGAAATCTCAAATTTTCTCTGTACGCTCCGCGCCAACCATGGTGGCGCTCCGCTTAGATAGTAACCTCCGGCCCCCCACTAGAAAGAGCAGCCCCCCCATGGCCCCCCACTCAAAAAATCCTAGCTACGCCACTGGTAGGCATGTATATTAATCAGTCGATATCACGTTCTACACGGGTGCGTACATTCGAGGAGTGTGGTAAAGGGGGAGGGGGAGGGGGGATGCAAGAATTCAGTATTGTTTGTACACCCATGAACGCAATGTTATAAAACAAAACTTTATAAATTGAAAACAAGATTGTTTTTTCTGTTCCCCATCCTAACGCCAAAAAGACAACAACTGATGGGATGAGAATAATAAACATTTACATGATTATTTAGTCGTTTTATGCGATAATATACTGATTAAAGACGACAATATACAGAAGATTGTAAGAAAGTACACGATGATGATAAAGAAAAACCTAATATAAATAATAATAATAATAAGAAATTATATGTCTATAACAAGAAATTACACAATTAAAAGATTTTAATCAGAAATTACACGGTGATAAATCTAACCTAAATTGTATTATGAACGTAGTTAACGTAGTATACGTTGGTGTATTTTCAGTATATGATCCTATATTGTATATAGGATCATATGATTTATATATATATATATATATATATATATATATATATATATATATATATATATATATTTATTAAGGCAATATAAAGCTAACAGTTACATCTGAAAACTCCCCTCTGTCACTCTAACCTCCGTTTTTGGTGTGGTAAACGCTTGCTAAAAGTTTGCTTTGTGAGACTTCCCTTTGTCATAGTTCCACACAAAACAAGTACACACCAATAGTTACAATATAGTTTGTTATTTACAGTTACGAAAAGGCGATGAAGAGCACAGGAGAAAATATTGTACTTTAAGATATTGATATAAATTAAATGTTAAAAAGAAAGAAATTCGAGTTCTCTCGCTCTTTTTTTACGTTTTACACATATCCTATATAAACATTTATTTTACAGGTACGTTACGTCTATAGAACGATTCCCAGTTGTCATCTGTGCTTCAATTTTGATAGCTACATGTGCTCTCGGTGTAGTTGCTGTTATGACTAAAGGGATTCCAAGTTTTGGAGAACCCAGAGTGGTATGTGAACAATGAGAGAATTTACAAACGTATACACATGACATTTGTGTCCAAGTTATACAGAAAAGTATACTATATACAAGTAAAATTAATAATACAGTTTTAATATCATCAAAGCAATCAACATCAGTGACATGAATATCTATTTTCAATGTTTAGTTAAATAGTTATGTTATACAGGTGCGTATCCAGGGGGGGGGCGTTGGGGGCGCGCGCCCCCCGGATAAGGAAAGGAGGAGAGAAAAAAGAGAAGAAAAAAGGGAAAAGGAGGGGGAAAAAAGAAAAGGAGGAGAGGAAGGAAGGGAAAAGAAAAAGAAGAAAGAGAAAAAGGAGAAAAGGAGGGAGTAGAAGATAAACGCCAAGACCTCGGGAAGAGAAAGAGGAACAGTCATAATTACAGCGTTGACCCCTATAATGTACACAGGGTAGCCAGTGACAGATCGAGGATTACGGAGGGGACGTGCGCCTCACCCCACCCTTACACCGACAACTCCATTTTTGACGTTTCCATTTTTCCTCTTTCACTAATGTATCTATATATATACAATATATGGTCTATCATAACGCGTGTGTGTGTGTATGGACGCCTTAAACAATTGTACAATTGTGCTATGGAACCAACTGTGGCTGGTCTTGAACTCAACCGAGTCGTCGGGGAACATGACGCACTTCGGGAAGGGGCGACCGCCCCCCCCCCCCGAGCAAATTTTCTTTATGATATCGCTAGTAATTTCAAAAAAGACAATGCTTAGATGCAACTTACAAGGCCTGGGAAGTGTCATTTCCAGCGATCTGGGAGGCATTTTCGGCCAAAATTTTCTTGTACGCTTCGCGCCAACTCATGGTGTCGCTACGCTTAGATAGTTTGCCTACAGGCTTCGCCCCTCCCTTGGCAAAGCAAGGAGCAGATATCACATCATATCAGTGAGCATGAAAATGCATGTTCCAGGGTGAACAGCCTCAAAACTGTCTATGTGTGTAATAGGAGCCCAATTGGACTTGGGGGCTGTAACGACTTGCCCGAAAAATATAACCAAAATTTTTCGCGAGCGAAGCGCGCATTCAACATGTTAATGTCAATATCGTATAGGCAAGCATCGGTCATTACATCGCATCGTGCACCGTACGGTCCGTGAAAGTTGCGCAGTATACCGCGGAATGCTAATGTAAACAACGAAATGTCTTATGGAGACGAAGCATACAGGTCAAATTATGTCAAAACTCTCTTTTACAGTGGTAATGGCGAATTAGTCGGCCAAGCTTACAACTTTATTTTAATTACCAAGGAGATCATTTTTAAACTATTCATTTCCTTAAGCTACACCATTGCTATTAATTTTTCTTTCAGTACCGTAGGTGCCCGAAAAATTCTCAGCATATTGCCCGAATTTTCAGGGGAAAAAATCTGGTGGGGGGGGGGGGGGCTGCAGCCCTGCCTCCTACGCCTATGTGTGTAGTGTTCGGTTATCTGATATCGGGAATATCTGCTATTTTTCATTTCCTTCAACCAAGTTTTATAATAGCCGTTATAAGAGGTTTTAATATTTCTACACCAATAAATTAACTGTGTCTGAATTTTCCAAAATTTCCTCACCAACATTCTTCATCATACTTCCCTCTACTCGTGCAATTTTGACCTGTCTGTTAGTGGTTGAAGGGGGTTTTTCTATATTGGTTGTCCATAGATTGAATTTTGTGCAACATTATGGGTATGTTTTGAAGTGATTTTATTCACGGGAAATGTGAATTTTCAAATTCTGAACAAATAATGGGCTTAAAACCATGAAATGTGGGGCTTTCGGATATTGTGGGCCGTGACGTAGAATCACCTACAAAAGCAATGATCCACAGGACATGCAATGAGGTCGAACATGATGTGTGACTGGTGACAATCTTCAAAAATGTTATGGATGGAAAAAAAAAACTATTGGGAAATACTTGGTTCTCAGGCAAAAGTGTACATCTGGTTGGTCATTTTCAAGCCCGAGAAGTGCCATTTCCGGTGATCTGGGGGGTATCAAAACCAGAAATTTTCTTGTACGCTCCGCGCCAACCGATGGTGGCGCTCCGCTTAGATAGTAATTCGCGCCCCCCGGGTTAGAAAATCCTGGATACGCGCCTGTTATATGTTCCCGTTCTGCTTCCACAGTTTAGTAAGAACACCTTCGCGTTATCTTATTAAGAGAACAAAGCAATTAAGTGAACATGAAATAGCTAAAAGTAATATTTTAAACTTTTTAAAACTCTGGAAAGACACAGAGATATGGAAAGCATATTACGGTTGCTTATCATGACATTACGTTGTTCACAGTTTATGTACGGTAGTTAAATATCCACGAAGGCGAAAAAGTCAGACATTGGTTGCGGTTATTGTTGATTTTTCACTAATGATTGTTACTTTCAGGGTTTCGAGGAACGAGGGACCTTCCTAAGTGCTAGGGAATTATCTTTCGTAAAGTTCCAGAGAGCTGATCAATCGATTCTTTCTCCTATACCTCGGAAGTACATAGAATCTCAGGCGAGAGGAGGTAGCGGTATTTCGGAAACTTCTCAAAGAAAGAAACGACAAGTCTCCGCAGAAGATACGTCCCAAAGAGCAGAATGCCCCGGCGTACCAAGTAAGTAATCTTGTACATGTACCTGTATATTGGGGATAAACATCAATTTGCTTACAAAAAAAAGGTGTATCCTGTATCAAGGCTGTGCTTTTACTAATCCATGAAATTGTTTCGCATTTAAATAACATGGAAACCACTATATCAAATGTGTTGTTCCTTCATTTCTCCAGTGTATTCAATACAGTCCTTCCGAATCAATGAATTAAGGATTCATCTAGATATATTATTGAGCCATGACTCATACATTGGATGGCTCACTTTTTAAAGTTAAATTGGAGAAAGGGTTGTCAGATAAGTCTGAAATAAAAGTTGGTGTGCCTCAGGGGGGGGGGGGTCCATTATATGCTTTATTGTTTACTATATACACCGATGAAGTCAAATCGAATGATCACATCTCAGTCACAAAATATGCTGACGACACTTCAATATCATGCAAAGTATCCAAAAGCTCATTTGTCTGTGATCAATCAAATTACCAACGATCTGTTAACGACATAGTATCAACATGTGATCAAACGAATTTGTTGTTCAATCCCAAGCAGTCTAAGAAAATGTGCGTTGCAAAGATAAACATAAAGCATGAAGGCCTTGTGTCATTAAAATCACAAAGTGTACAAATACAGGTATCTGAGGTTGAGAGAGCGTCAAAGATTAACTATTAAAGGGTACGCAATGACGACAGACTGACGTTTGACTGTCATATATCAAAGATATTGAGCAAGGTTTACCATATCGTATCTAGTTAAGCTTATATTGTATCATTTTAAACAAAAGAGCAAAGGAATATGTATTCAATTCTGTTATCCTGCCGCATATTATATATAATGTACCTGTTTGGTATCACTTTATATCATGTGAAGATAAGAATAGACTAACGAAGTGTCTTAAGTATACAGCGTATATAATTGAAAGTAGATACCCATTTATTTATTAGGAAAAATCGTGAATACCGCTGCTAAGACCGAATTCATAAGAATGACAAATAGTTTTAAAAACAACAAAACCATCCATTACATGCTTCAATTATGAGTCATCCAGCAGAAATCTTAGAAATCCTCATATCTTGCAAAAACACAGAATTCAGCTGTACAGAAATTCTTTTATTTATCGTGTTGCAATATTTAATCAGTCTGATCACTTAGAACCTTTAATATAATTTGATGTTTAATTTATATGTATTAACCTTTTAGTAATCATTCTTAATAACTAATAGTAATATTTTATATTTTGAATTTTATTTTATATTTTAAATGTATTTTGTACTCCTTTTTATAAATATTTTGTTTGATGTTTATACTGGTTTCAATAAACATTCGAAACATGATTATACAATTTATTATACATATCTCTATGAAGTGTATATAGTATAATGTATATTATGTATATATGAACTATATTTTACATTATATATTGCAAGAAAGTTGTTTCATGTTATCCCCACCAATTTAATTAATCATGCGGTTATTTGTGTCCCCATAGGTATATTCAACCCAAAGATTGTCTTTCAATCTTCCAAACCGGGAACTAATTTATTCGAAGCGGAGAAGCTTAAGTCAATCTGTCGTCAAGAAGATAGATTAGTAAGAAAACACGATATGTTCGTCACAGAGTGCAGGAAGACAGAACTCGCAGGTACGAATGTTAGCAGTTGCTGTCCAAGTTGGTCACTGGGTTACGCTATTGCTTTACTTAACAACAAGTCATCATGTGAAGACATAACAAAGGATGATGTCCAGAATGCCCAGAGTATATTACGCCGCTGTTCACAGTATTACATATCTGGCCAACTAACTGCTTACGACGAAACTTATTGTGGAGACCTACCTTGTGAATGTGTTCGAAGAAGGTTGATCTACATTATATTTTCTTTTCTGGTTCCTGACTCTTTTGATCAGGATATTCAAAATAGTGACAACGAATTAAAGTTCTCGTTGAGTTTTTCACCGATCGAACTATGTTCATTCTCCGAATGCGTAGACAAAATATTTGATGTCTACGAAGATAACTTTAAAAACTCCAAATCTCTCGATGATGGCTTGACTAAAATCGTTGGGCTTGATTTTTATTTGAAATTTACCGTTTTTAAACAACTCTTGCTCGTCGATTTTGCCTATATTTTGGCAGGAGGAGTTGCCGTCACCATCATCATTTGGATCTACACGAAATCATTTTTCATTACCATCGGCTCATTGTTAAATATGGCGCTCTCCACTGTACTTACTTTCTTCATATATCAAGTGGTATTTGAAGTACCTTTCTTTCCGTTCACAAATATCGCATCCCTTATTCTCCTTATTGCAATAGGGGCAGACGACACATTTGTCTTCGTTGATTTATGGAAGATCGCTAAAGCAGAATTCGGAGAAGATGAAAACCATCGCGTGGACGCCCTGGAACAATCCACACGGCATGCTCTCTTTACGTTACTTGTAACAACGCTAACAAGTTCTTCAGCACTTTATACGACTGCTGCAACAAATGTGATCGCGCTGAAGTGTTTTGGAATTTTCGCTGGTACGATTCTTATCGCAAACCTTGTTTACACAACGACATGGCTACCTGCCATTTTAATTATTCAAGATAAATATCTTTCGACAAACTCGAAATCGAATCATCACAACCGTTGTTGGCGATGCCTTCAAGGACTTTACACATCATTATCGGCTACGGTGAACAGATTTTTCCAACAGATTTTACCAAACTTGATCTTAAAGTTACGGCTTCTATGGATTGCTATTTTCATTCTTTTTGGAATATCTGGGAGTATATTCGTATTCGTTTATCCTCGGTTAAATATTGCGGATGGCAGCGAACTCGCACTATTTCGACACAGTCACATTTTCGAATCTTATGATCAAATCTACAAAGAACGATTTGACTTCAATAATGCCAACTCTGGAAATGTGTTTCCCCTTTCGTTCATTTGGGGTGTACTCCCTACAGATAATACAAGTATGTGGAATCCTAACGATTTTGGTCCACTCGAATTAGATGCCGATTTTCAGTTAGGAGATTCAGAAACTCAAGTTTGGTTAGCGGAATTTTGTAAGGATCTAAAGAAGCAAACTTTTGTCAATAACGAGACAAGCTTTTGTTTTATTGATTCGTTTATTAATTGGATGAGCCGACCATGCTTCCTAAAATCTGAAACAAGTTGTTGTCGAAGGTTAGACTTTCCGTTCCCAATGTCAGATTTTCAAGATTGTGTTAAAAGTTATACGATTCAGATTTGCCAGAATTCTCTTTGTGTAAAGTTCTCTCCGGGCTTACGATTCGATCAAAATGATTCAATCAATGCTTTATACATCACTGTCGATACTTTCACTCCATACACCCTAAGCTACAGACCCGTTGACGAGTTGTGGAAAAGTGTTGATTCTTGGATGGCAATGCAGTTATCCACTGCCCCTCCTGGTCTTAAAGGTGGTTGGACTTATAGTCAAGTCGGAATTCAACTGCAATTTTATGATATTCAAGATGGCATCTTGGCAAACGCAATCTTTACCATAAGCATCGCGCTTAGTACAGTATTCATAATGATTATCATAACAACGAAGAATCTTTTGATTTCTTTCTTAGCAACTGTAACGATTATGTTAACCGTCATTACCACGATAGGCTACTTAGTCTTATTTGGCTGGGAACTGAACATTTTTGAGTCCCTTACATTTACCCTTGGGGTGGGACTGGCGGTAGACTTCAGCATTCACCTTGGTGTGGCATATAGGACAGCACCGTTTAAAGATAGAAAGTTAAGAACAAAGTATGCAATGGACATCCTTATGCCATCCATTACTATTGCAGGGCTTTCGACATTTTCAGCTGGTGCTCTTATGGTGCCGGCCAGTGTCCTAATCTATACACAGTTAGGAACATTTCTAACAGTACTAATATCATTCAGTTGGCTATTCTCGGTCTTCCTGTTCTTGCCGTTGTGTGCAACAGTTGGTCCAAATGATGACGCCGGCCAGTTGTCTTGGACAAAATGTAAAAAATGGTTCCGGAGGCAAACTCCCTCTACAGGAATACCTAACCCATCTTTCACAGTTGATTAACCATCACTGTAACCAGTGTCCTCGTGAGAGAGAGAAAGTATGTAAAACGTACGGTACCGTTTTTTAAAGCTTACGTTACTGTTCATTGTTATAGCAACGTACCATCTGATCAGGCGTTGATGCGAGTTACATTTGACAACATGAAACTTCTTATTAGGTCTTACTAGTATTAAGACTAGTATTAAGAATAGTATGAAGGTCTTACTAGTATTTAAGACTAGTATCAAGACTAGTATTAAGGTCTTACTTGTATTAAGACTAGTATTAAGACTATTATTAAGTTCTTACTAAAGTATTAAGACTATTATTAAGAACTAGTATTAAGTTCTTACTATTATTAAGATTAATATTAAGAATAGTATTAAGGTCTCACTAGTATTAAGACCAGTATTAAGAATAGTATTAAGACTAGTACTAAGGTCTTACCTGTATTAAGATTAATACTAGTATAAAGTTCTTACAAGTATCTCATCTCATCTATCCTCTTCGTGCCTTGTGGCACATAAGGCAATCACGCTCTGTTTCCACTTTTCCCTGTCTCGTGCACTTTCCCTTGCCTCATTCCAAGTCTTCCACCCGCCTTGCTTTCTTTCTCTTTCCACTGTCCTCCTCCACGTTGTTTTTGGTCTGCCAACTTTCCGCTTCCCTTCTGGCCGCCATGTCAGGGCAATCATACAATGGTGATCATTTGGTTTCCTTAAAACATGACCAATCCAATTCCATCTTCTCCTTTTGACTTCTTGACTTATTCTTGCAGTTTGGGTGTATTCATTGAGCTCATCCATTGAAATGATATTGGGCCAGAATATTTGTAGTGCCTTCTTCAAACACTGGTATTGGAAGGAATCCAGTCTATTTTCATCACTTTTGTTCATTTTCCACGTTTCGCAACCATAAAGAAGTACTGGTCTTACCAAAGTTTTGTATAGCTTGATTTTGGTTTTTCTTCCGTACTGTTTGGATCTCCATATCTTGTTTAATTTAGTAAATGCAACTCTTGCCTTGTTTATTCTGCTATTCATTTCCCTCTCTCCACCTCCTTCTTTGCTTACTATTGCACCTAAGTATGCAAATTCATTCACATCATCTATGTCATCCTCTTCTATTTTAACTGCATCCCTCTACTTGTTATTCATTCTCATGATCTTTGTCTTCTTTTTGTTTACTTTAAGTCCAACTCTACTCGCAAGACCAGTTATACTGTTTGTTTTCTTTTGCATTTGAGAATGGCTGGAAGATAGGAGCGCGATGTCATCTGCAAAGTCTAGATCTTCAAGCTTAGACGTCATCTGCCACCTGATCCCTGTGTTGTTGTCTTTGGTAGTCTCTCTCATCATCCAGTCAATCACAAAAAGAAACAGAAATCCGGACATTACGCATCCTTGCTTTACCCCCGTCTTTACTTGGAACCACTCTGTTACTTCGCCGTCATCTAACACTGCACACACACTGTCTGAATACATTAGTTTGACTATGTTGATGATTTTCCCTGATACGCCGTATTGCCTCATGATCTCCCACAAACTGTCCCGGTGAATCGAATCAAAAGCCTTTTCATAGTCGATGAAATTTATGTATAATGAAGATTGCCACTCAATGGATTGTTCAATAATATTTCTCAGTATGAAGATCTGTTCAGTTGTGCTCTTTCCTTGGCGAAATCCTGCTTGTTCTGGTCTAAGTTTCTTGTCAATGCCTATTTTAATCCTGTCAATAACAATTCTTCCCAGTATCTTGCTTGCAATGGGCAGCAATGTTATCCCTCGCCAGTTTCCGCACTCAGTTAAGTCTCCTTTCTTCGGTAATTTCAGGATTAGACCTTTCTTCCAGTCTTTTGGTATTTTTTCTTGATCCCAGATATCACATATAATGCTGTGTAACTTGTTGGCTGTTGTATCTATGTCTGCATTTAACAATTCAGGTGTTAACATATCCACTCCTCCTGCCTTTCCCTTTTTTTCAACTTTTTAATTGCATTCTTTACTTCTGCTTTAGTCACTGGTGTGGTGTCAATGGTTTCTAATTCTGGTATAACATCACTTATCTTTTCCACAGGGTTTGTCGGGATATCTCTGTTCAGAATTTCCTCAAAATGTGCTTTCCACCTTGTCCTTTTTCCCTCCTCGTCTGTAATGATATTGCCTTGCTTATCTTTTACTCCTGTTGCATGACGCGGTTTCTCATTGCAAATAGTTTTTGTTAATTCAAATATGTATGTATGTATGTATGTATATGTGATCTTCCCGCAAGCAGGAACTCGCGAAAGAAGCCATGGAGGCTTGTAGACTCGCAAGCTGACCGAAGCCAATCTCTCGGCACACATCCATTTAACGTCCATGTCAGGAAGTTGTTATTGAACAACACCCTTGCCAGACGACACACATTGCTGTCGGCGGGGAATCGAACCGGGGATCTCATGACTGGGAGACGCCGGCGTTAACCACTAGGCTATACACTCCGCCTAGAGAGTTTTCATTTGACCATTTTCAGCTGCTCGTTGTGCATCACCTGCCAAACTATCCACCCACTTTCTCTTATCTGATCTCATGCTTGATTTGACTTCTTTATCTTTAGCCTTGTATTCTGCTTGGAGTTGCTGTTTAATTCTGATGGATTTCGCATTTTCAATTTTCATTTTGATATGTTTTCTCTCTACTACTTTCTTCCATGTTTCGACACCTATCCATGGCTTCTGTTTCCTCTTCCTGGTTCCTAGAACTTCTTGAGCTGACTGGTTAAATGCATTATTGAAATTGTCCCATTTTGCTTCAATGTCTACATCGTCTGATACTGCTTCAAGCACAGCAAATTTGTTCTTGAGTTCCACTGAAAATTGGTTCTTAATTGCTGGGTTCTGCAGTTTGCTCACATCGTATTTCATTCTTGGATTGGCTTTCTTGTCTTGTTTCTTGAGTTTAAGCTTTATTTGAGTTCTTACAAGCTGGTGGTCACTTGCAACATCAGCATCATCTTACAAGTATAAAGACTAGTATCAAGGTCTTACTGGTAATAAGACTAGTATTTAGATTCGTATTAAGGTTTTACTAGTATTATAGACTAGTAATAAAACTCGTATTAATGTCTTACTAAAGTATTAAGACTAGTATTAGGAACTAGTATTAATGTCTTACTTTTACTAGTATTAAGATTAGTATTAAGAACTATTCTCTGTCATTGGAAAGTTTTTGCTAAACTATTATTGTTATAAAATATGGAATAATCTCCCAACTGGTATTAGACATTCGAAATCATGTTCTTCATTTAGGTATCAACTAAAGAGTTATCTAACTTCCAAGTACCGTGATTGATATTATTGTCAATTTTGTTTTGTACATTTTGTTTTTCTTTCTTACTTTGTTCTGTTATTTTCTTTCTTTTTCTTTAGGGTTACTAGTTTTGATAACATTTTATGTTTTTTGTAGTATCCTGTATATACCATTACTGCACTGTTTTTGTATGCCTATGTATATGCGAAATATATATTAACTGTACTGAACTAGTATTAATGTTTTACTAGTATTAAGGCTAGTATTAAGACTAGTATTAAGGTCTTACTAGTGATAAGATTAGTGTTAAGGTCTTACTAGTATTAAGACGAGTATTACGACTGTATATTCATCTTACTGGCTATCCCAATTGTTTGCGTATATGGTAGAACTATTAAAGTCCTTCGGAAAATGCAACAAGATTTGAGTGAAATCTTATGGGTAGTCGTCCTAACTATCTGGAAGTGATTGCTGTGTGTGTGATTGACACATGCATGAAGGAAAATTTGGAAACTAGTCATTTGTAGCTTGCTGCGATTTTGATGCAATGTCTAAGTTGCCTGTTGGAGCACACTCTGGTTTGTCTTGTTTGTGAGTTCCTTGGACAACCGGTTTACTTGGAATGTACAATATGAGAAACTAAGCACTACAACTGAAAAATAATATAATATTGTCACATATCAATAATGTATTACTGAATCAAGGAACTGTCCAACTAGAATGCAACCTGTAACTTTGAAATCAAACTCAGAGTTATCATCACACTCTCAAGATATGTTACATCAAAAACTGCTTTATCAATGGCGAATGAAAATATGTGAAATAAACAGTTTTAATGTGCAGGTAGCATGCTATTCGAATATTAGTACCAAAAACCAACGAAGCAGATAAGTGACCCTCACAACCGAAATCAATGCCATATAAAAAAAAGTATTACGGGCAGACCAGAGGTACAACGTCTATTTCCAGTAGGTGTTTCCAAGAAGGTCTCTAAGTACGTTGGCAATTCTTCCGAAAACCAACAAGAGATCTTAGAGATCGACTCACGTTCCGGAGTTAAATATATAACGAGTGACATTCCGAGGCTGTGAGTCTAACCTACTTGAAAATCTTCAAGAAACGATAATGAGTAAAGTTAATCATTAATTTCAATATAACCGTATGTATAAGATCAGTTAGAAAGACCTAGATTATTGTATTTGGTATATTTAGCCTTAAAGCCTCAGAGAAGTTTGTAAAGTCGTCTGTGTTTATAGGTGAATAAATCCTGGTTCTATCATGAACATACTATAATTTTTTTCTCTGTTATCGTCTAAAAGTGCTTCGCGCTTCGTCCCAGTTTTATATTCCTTTTGAGATTCGATACAAAACCGGATATAAGGAATAACCCAAAGCAAACTAAACCGTTAGTACATTGATACATCGGTTTACGAAAGCAGTGATGAAAATAAAACATTCATTATATCCTTAAAACTTCAATTTGCCAAATCCAAAAATAAGCTAAATGTTGAAAACTTTTGGTTACTTGGCATAGAGGCCTAACATAGTGTATATTATCAGTTACATTTTGTGATAAAGAGATGACTATATCTAGTACCATCAAGTGACCCCCAGAACACATAAGAAGGAATGTATTTATCTAGGGGTCCATTGGAATGTTTAAGAGGTATTTGTCTAAAATCACATACCCTGATTAAAAAGAGATTAAAAGAACAAGTGATAAAACAATTAACCACTTATTGATGCGAGGTAACGGTCCGAAAATTTGTCTTAATTAGATTGGACAATAGTTCCAATTGGATAGAATTAAGATTAATAACCTCGATCGAATTGTCCATATATATGTAGGGTATATGTCCACGCTTTTTTTATGAAAGGTAGAACAAACTATTTGAAAAATTACTTCTATTATTACTTTGTGAAATGAATGAAATGAACAAATTTTATAAAATGCAATTGCTTTATTATGGCATGACGGTGATTTTACAGTTGAATATGTGAATCAATATGAGCTCATGATGTTTCATTTTACATATAAAGATATTTCCCGTGTAGCGGGTTATTTGCAAGTGCAGTCGAATCCCGAATACCCTCAATACACAGAAGCACAGATAATAAAAAAAACACAGATACGAATTACTGTTGTTGCCCGCACCAAGTAAAATTACCAAACAGTATATGTTATGAAAACGTATTTTTTTTTACATTTTTTGAAATTGATGATTAAACGCTATAAAGTCTCATACTTTAGAAATATTGAGCGTAAATTGATGGCGCTGTTTCTTTTGATCAACTACATCAGCGAATTAAATTTTGCAAACAAACTGTAGAGGCGTAAGAAATATAGCTCTCGTGTTGGATCTGCGCTCGAATTCACTCTCGAACATCAGAGTACAGCACATCAGAGTACATCACAGCACATCATAGTACAGCACAGCACAGCACAGCACAGCCCAGCCCAGCCCAGCCCAGCCTAGCGCAGCACAGCACAGCACAGTACGGCATGGCACAGCACAGCATAGTACAGCACAGGACAGTTTGAATAACCCAAGGTTGTAAACAAGGTGACAAATTGCTCTGTTATTATGTATTGACGATAAAAATCACGGACCTTGGACAAATTTCATCAGAAACATCATATGCAATATTTACAGAGCGAGTACCAGAACCAATATTGATAAACTCTGAAATGACCATAGAACGAAATATTATAAGTTTAACTGCGGAAATTGAACTATAAGCAGTCACCATTAGTATGCCTGAATGATGGATTACTAATTGCTAAGCGTCCTTATGTTCTTTCTCAAAATCTAAACATTTCGTGCATGGATAAGCATAAACTGTCCATGCGTCACGACAGCCCTGGTCATGACCTTCTTTACATGACACTTGTATAGGTTACTTGTAGTTTTAAGTTCATATTTACATATGAGTCTTTTAGTGAGCCACTTTACACCATTTATAATGGTGTATGGCACCTGTGGTAACAGAATCAATCTTAAATAAGACAATACGGCACAGAAATATATAACATCAATAGATCTCTATACTAGACGAGGGTGATGTGAAGGAAAGGTGAGAATTGATAAGGAATATGGTAAGTATATACACATAATAACGGTTTATCCTATGTTAGGATTACTATGCAATGTCTCTACTTAAAAAAACACATTACTTTAATTTTTTTTTAATATATCAACGTTGGTTTGACTCTGATATGGCGGGGCAGGGATGGGTGCAGGGGGAGAGGAGGTGAGTTAATGATTGGTAAGCAGAGGAATTAGTAATGGCATGAACAGACAAACAAATATGGACGAAATATACCTCTGAGTGGATTGAAACCGGAGTATGACGTCAACGAAAGGTAAAGTAATCACACAATCACTATATCGAAAAGTATCTAAATTTGTTTATGTTCATGCATGTTATAACTGATGCGGTTATGCAAAGGATAAACAGAAACCAAACAAGATTTATGAGAAGAAAGAAAGAGAAAAAAAGAAGAAAATTCTCTGACATGTGATTTTAAATGGGAATATAATATGTATACATATGTAATATAATACGTCTGCCGTTCTACAACTTTCCTTGAACATTAGATATTTCAAAATAACTCATATATGTGATAAAAGTAAGAAAGATGTAACCATATGATGAGGTAGGTGACATTTTCGTCATGAGTTGTAGATTTTGGGCATTCACTCATAGCTATATATGGCCAAGTGTATCGTGTATATGGAATATGTGGAATATACTAGTATATTCGCCAAAATGGTACATTCTTAATAAATCATCCATGCAGCTAGCGTGGCTCCTTACTGTACCACCTCCCCGTGTCACATATAAGGTTATTTTGTTCCCTCTCCACCTACTGTCCACCTTTCGAAAGCAAGGATGCTTACACTACATTCTGCTTGATTGACCATAAACATGGAGTAGCTAAATAAAATTAAAA
Organism: Apostichopus japonicus; assembly: GCF_037975245.1. Classification (NCBI taxonomy): domain Eukaryota; kingdom Metazoa; phylum Echinodermata; class Holothuroidea; order Aspidochirotida; family Stichopodidae; genus Apostichopus; species Apostichopus japonicus. Next base: position 22,057,208 of record NC_092575.1, on the reverse strand, counting down.
AAGAACGTTTTCTGTTATTTCAAGTTGAAAATAATAGAATATTCACAGTTCTGCGGCATCGTAACTGCCTGTGTCAACATTGAAAGATAAATGAACGGGCCTGCGCATGGCGGACTTGTATATTGAGATGTCGGATGGAGAGAATGTATAGGCGTACATGCCAATATTTGAAGATAAATGAACGGCCTGTGTATGTCGGACTTGTATATTGAGATGTCGGATAGAGAGTGTATGGCGGACTTGTATATTGAGATGTCGGATGGAGAGAATGTATAGGCGTACATGCCAATATTTGAAGATAAATGAACGGCCTGTGTATGTCGGACTTGTATATTGAGATGTCGGATAGAGAGAATGTATAGGCGTGCATGCCAATATTTGAAGATAAATGAACGGCCTGTGTATGGCGGACTATAGAGATAAGGTATAGGCGTAGGTTAATAAGAATCATTTATAATTCTTACTGCAGGAGAAACAAACTAAATTATCATCGTTAGCTCAAATAATAAAGATCTTTGTGATGAACAACCCCAGCAAACAGCTTAACTAAATCTTTCTCCGTTGTGGGGAAATATCATAATTTAAAAGTCGTATGCGGTGAGGGGAAGGGGGAGGGGGAGGCGAGGGGAGGGGGAGGTGCTGTTATCACTTTGTAATCTATGGCGTCATACTGAACTAAACTTGTGTCATCGTTAGGACGTGGTAATATTAATTCTAGATTCAGCATTTCCTTAATCCTATCTAATCCTATCAGAAATTAAACCTTGTCGTAATTAAATAGCGAAATAAATCCAAATAGAGAAAGAAACAAAAAACAAAAGTAAGAGCATGTGACTAGATGATGTCATATTTAGACTTGATCAAGTCTTTATCTTTTGTGCCACGTGACATTACACGTTTCTGCACTCGAATGAGATTCTTCCTAGCTGTTTAGGGAAGTTGTTTCAGAATAGTCACATTGATCAAATAGACCAATGATGATGGCTGTGGTTAAATCTTCTTTAAAATAAGTTTAAGACTTTCTTATATTTACAAATTGTACAACATGCGCCAACTTACTTTGTCCTCAAAAGTACAAAGTTTCCGTTATGCAATTCAAGACCGGTTATTTCAACACTATTTCTGGTACAGTACTATATAGTAAATAATGCACGGAACGCCAAACGTTTCATGAAGACAAATATACTAAAAGAAGATGTCAAGTGTTATGTGTGAATGCCGATATATATACCAGCATGTAATAGTATGATACAAATATGACGAGTAACAATATGATTGTGTCATCATTTCATATAGGAATGATTGTGTCATCATTTCATATAGGAATGAAAAGCCTACAAAAAACTGGCATATCCAAGACCCCAAAGAAAAGGGGAAGAAAGATATTAATTTTGAATAAGCGCGTTAACTTAGTCTTGAACAAAATTATATGCGCGCCTTAGACGGCATTTGTTTTGATTTTCAAAAGAACGCTCAAAATGGCAAAGGAATGACCGGGTATACAGAAGATAATACGACGAACCGGTAGTTGTCGACTGTTTAAGATGTCATTCGATTAAATAGGGGTTAATCAACAGTCCACCGTGTATTTATCGAAGGATAATGCACGAACTTAGGTATAACGCAAACTATCCACCAGTCTGTAGGCTGAGTGATTCCAGCAATTTACGTTAAACGCCATTGAGAGTTCGAAACTAACTTAACAAGCATATTCAAAACTGATCTCATTTTAACCGTGCATTTTTCATAGGTTAATGCGCGGTCAGCTGACTACAACGGGCCAATCAGATTCGAGAATTTTGAACACGTATATGAATTTTGAACAATCAATAACCCTACGCAGGCTACACTACACGGATGTGTTGAGAGTCATTGTTATGTATTTGAAGTACATTATCTATGATATCATCTTATCTTATCCACACTGCAGATTCCATTTTCAATTAAACTTTTCAAGATTTTACAATGTATTTTTTGCTCTTTTCTTTAACAGAAACAGTGACGGATATAATTTGTATAATAGTAGGGCTGATTTTCTTCATACCAAGGGGTTCGAATTCTCATTATTGTTGTGACGTAATCATTGAAAAATTAAGCTATATATAATAAGCTTTTCATACGAGAGAGGCGGAGGGCGGTGGGGAGGGGGGGGGGATGGAATACAACCCCAATGCCCGCAGCCATATAGAAGACCTATGGCAATATTTACGGGCTAAATAAGAGGCGGTCAGTGACATAAGTTTCCCCTGAGCACTACCCGGTCCACACGGCTTCCATTGTAATAAATTCCCTTGTCATTTTATGTTGAATATATCTCTTAATACATGCATGATGAGAGAAAATCATTCTAATAATACTTCTGTCTTTT